>NC_084987.1:24083661-24333661 GCF_963691925.1 Scomber scombrus
GAGTGAGCAGTTCATTTAAGCTCAGTCTTTTGAAATTCCCATGCTGCATTCTGTATGTGTGTGTGTGTGTGTGTGTGTGTGTGTGTGTGTGTGTGTGTGTGAGTGTGTGTGTGTGTGTGTGTGTGTGTGTGTGTGTGTGTGTGCGTGTGTGTGTGTGGTTTTCTGAAAGTCCACTCTGAAAAAAGAGAAGAAAAACTCACCACAAAACGACTAACCTCTCTGGTCAGAAGTTATTATTGTCCTCCGTTTCTCTCTCTCTCACTCTCTCTCTCTCTTTTTTCTTTTCTTCACTGCCTCAGCTCTCCTTTAATCGAACAAACCGGACAACACATGATCACAAGGCAAGACCGTTTTTGTGTGTGTGCTTGTGTTCGTGTTGACCTCGTGACCTCTGTACACCTGAAACGTTGCAGATCCAAATAAATAAAAATATATTCTTATTTCCTCACTTTTTATGCTTCCTCCTCTCATCCTCATACAAACACACACACACACACAAAACACACAGACATGCCCTTAGCATTTCCAGTTGGTGAACCTCTAATCATAAGAAAATAACAAGGTGTCAAGGTGATCATAAAACCTCACATATTTCTCCCCTCTGCTTCCATAATGTCACATATTACAGACTAAAGGGCATCATGGGAAACACCTGCTTCAGTGCGCACAGGTGGTACGATGACAGAGGGGCAGAGAGAGAGAGGGAGAGATTTAGACAGAGAGGGGGTCTTTAGGAGATGCGGAGAAACGTGTAATTTAAAGTGTTTTAACAGGGCTGGTTGAGGAATGCTTGTTTAAAAGAGTATAATTATTTTTGTTAGGATAGATTTGTTGGATGGTCAGCTGTCGTCAAAATCATCCAAGCGTGTCTGCATTGAAGCATTTGATGATGGTTGGATCCTTGCTGAAGTACATAAAGTCAGAAAAACAACATACAAATCAAAATGATGTTATTCAAAAGTAACCACAAAATATTTAGAAGTGATTCGTTTTTTAAGATTTAGCTTCCAAATATAGTCTCCCATCATCATATCAGGTGATCCATGTTGTTTTTTCTGACTTTATGTGAATGAAAATGTGCAAATGTGCTCATTTTCCCATTGGAAATATAGGTCCATTTCAAACCCCATGTTGTAGCAAGCTTAATGTTCACACCAGCACACACTATGCTGAGTTATTCTGCATGTAGTTTAAGTATACTCTATAGTAACACTTTAAAGAGGCTAGTATGGCTAATTATTTTTTATGGTATCCACAATTGCAATTTGCAATACTGTAATAAATTAATTCAGAGCTGAAATTTCAGTATGTATCAGTGAAAATGGAGAGCAACAAGTAGTTCTTATAAAGTAATGAAGCTGTATTAAGCTGTAATTACACTATGTAACACCCTTGTAGTAAGTGAGTAATTGCTTTTACCTAAAAAGTTATAAAATAGATAAAAGTATCTATTCTCTTCAAACTTTGTTTTCACGATCTGGACAATGGACTGTACTATTTCCAAAAGGAACATTTGTCCATTTTCATTTACATATAGTCAAAAAGACAAAACATGATTCATAATTTGATTAAAGTCATACAAAAGTGACTACAAAAGATTAGTAAGTGAGTAAGTGATTCATGTTATTTTTTCTGACTTAATGTGAATGAAAATGTGCAAATTTTCCCATTTTCCCATTGGAGATAGGTCAGTTTCAAAATGTCACTGTCCTGGTCACAAAAGCAAAGTTTGAAGGTAATAACAGCCCTTACTTTATAGGTATTAGCAATTACGAAATAACATTTACTACACAGTAATACAAAACAAGGTCAAAGCTGGTATTAATATTTGTGTGTGCTAGAAAAACAGTATAGCTATCCTTGTGTGTGTTTTGATTTGTGCACTCGATTGGTCAAAATTGTAATCACCAAAATGAAGAAATTTGAATTCTGTAGGCTTTGTAAAATCCCTTCTAACACAGGTACAGATAGTTAACCAGCCAGGCAGTCTATATTGTTAGCCATTGCTTATATAGTCCCATCAGTGATTTAAGAACACTGTACATTACTCTGTGTCGAGTTTCGAATAACTGGGTAATATATGTGCTGAGGTCAGGAGTACATGTTCGTGACAGTTTTGACAGTCAGGTCATTCGCTGTCACCTCAACTAGACCCGTGAAAAAGGAGAGCCCCTCCTTCTGTATAACACAGCAACGAGTGCAGGAGCTGCAGATGACTCAGCAGGTTTTGATTTAATATGACCAAAAAAGAAACATCGAGGCTAACTGCTTCAACTCTCTGTGCAATGCAAACGTATCACCACAATGAGTTCTCCCACATGTTGAAAGCTGTAAAGGGACAGATGCAAATGTTACATGATCAACAATATTTGTGCTTATTGAAAAAGTAAAAGAAAAACATCATATCCTGTGACTCAGTAGAGGTCGACAGTGCATCTTCTAGCAAAACAAGCTCTTAAATATCAACAGCTAGCAGCTTAATATTTAAAATATGCACATTAACTGCAGTCACATTATGGTTCATTTATATTGAATTTCATTATGAATGTGCACATCCACAATAACATCAGTTGGATTAGAAAATGGACAGGAAAAACACAGAACGCATGGGTACATTATTGAAATACTGATCATTTTTAAACTGCATGAATCTAACAACAAGTCCTCTAACCTAAAAAAGCAAAACAGACACTTTCTCATAGCCCAAATACAATATGAGCATTGTCTGATCTGCCACTTTGGTCTGCTGATATCCAAAATTGGGACTTGAGGCTCCAAAGTGTGAAATTTAGTTTTACTCTCTGATGACATTTATGTGAAAGAAACTAAAAATGGAGCAGAAGATGCTGCCTTTATAATTTTAGGTGTCATCGATTATCATGCACAGGTAGAGGATTCAGCAGGATGATTTGAGCAATATACTCAAGCTTGTGCAGAGTTTGATAAAAGTCAAACAGATTTTGGATAAGGCCCTTGCATGAGGCCCAATGTGTTTGCAGTTACAAGAAGCCAACGTTGACTTTTGGCAGGAGACTGGATGTGAACAGTCTTGATCAAACTCGTTGAAACATCCACGCGAGTACCATCCCAGACACATCATTCCACTATAAGAACATTTTTAATGTTTAACAAATAAGGAAAGTAGGAAGAAAGAAAAAAAAAAGATCTCCCTAGTCTGATTTAGTAGAAGCCACAGACGGGGAAATGACAAAGTCCACTCTCTCCTATTCTTGCTAAATTATCTCCAAGTTAATGCTGGCATAATAGCAATTACGTATATTACACGGTGAAGTGTTTTCATATTACACATCTAAAGAGAGAGGGGGCAGAGTAGAGTTGTGACTGCACAATTTACGCCAAAGTAAACAAAGGAAGAAAGAAAGTAGAAAAGGGAAGAGGGGAGTCATGTGGGCGAGAGATTAAGGAGAGAGAGAGAGAGAGAGAGAGAGGGGACACACAAAGTGAATATGCAGACTGCAGTAACAGGAGACAAAAGGAAAAAGAAGCTCATGTAAAAAAGGAACAGTGGAGAAAAAGAAAGAGGCAAAAAGAAAAAGGCACATGAGAGAGAGAGCAGGGACAAACAAAATCCAAGACTAACAGGCACACGTCAGCAAACTACACACACACACACACACACACACACACACATACACACACATACACACTGCAATTTACTGTACGGTTAACAGTGTAAGGTATACCAGTGGGAAATGCATGTGAATATCAGTAAAGATACTTCTGGAACTTTCTCTAAAATATGAAGATATAAGGAAAGGATCCACAGTTTGGTACTTTCCACTTCTGACAAAGAAATAAATGTGCCACAGCTGATTCCAACAATTCTCCAAATCCAGCTGGGAGGAAGGGTTGGAGTCTGACACACAAACACACACACACACACAAACACACACACTAACACACATAAACGTGGTGCGCTTGTGCGGCTATTATTGTTAGAACCAATTTTTTTATAGCTGTGAAACGAGGACATTTTAGGAAAAGTGAGGACATTTTTTTAGCCAGTTTTCATTTCCGGACACCAAGAAGACGTCTGAGGCTTCAGACTTGGTTGTAGGGTGAAGGTATAGAATTGGGTTTAGGTTCAGATTAGGGTAAGGGGTTAGGGTTAGGCATTTAGTTGTGATGGTTAAGGTTAGGGTTAGAGAATAGGGAATACATTTTATTCAATTCAGTGAGTGTCCTCACTTTAGAAACATGTGTGGACTGTAACTCGTGTAAGGGAGTGGTAAGAGTGTGAGAGAAACCAGAGCGGAGAGGAGGTCGTCTTCAGAGAGGTTAACTCTTCATGTTCCGTCCACACTGACCACGTACTATGAAATTACAGGGCTAATGATAAAAATAGTGTATATATGTGTGTCTGTGTGCGTGTGTGTGTGTGTGATATAAGAGCAGTTACTTATTAGTCATTTGATAGTTAGTTTTAGTCCACAAAAACTAAAGATTTTTTCAGTCAGTGAAACTTCAGTCCAGCACATTTTTTATGTCTTTGAAGCACTTTCAGGGCTACATGTTTGATGTGTACAGTTAGCATGCTTGCAGGTCTATCTATAAGGAGGTGTTTATCTGTTCATAGCAGACTGATAGTTCACACACAGCTTCCATGTCACTCAAATCTGCAGTAATACTGATTCCAAAACTCTGAACTATCGCTTCATTCCTGCTCACTATTACCACAGCTAGCCAATGCTCTCAAACTACAAAGCAGTGTTATCATTTAGAAGCTAGACTTGCTCACTTGTGCACTAAAATTCTGTTGACTGTTTGGGTTTTAGTTTGAGAAGAGCAACTAAAATATTGGATAACATTAAAAACTGAAAAAACTGCTCCTGACCTAGATTTACGGTTGACAGCTAATATTAATGTTGTGCTCATTGCTACAGCTAACAACCGACTGACATTAATGGCGCAGCCGTGTACTACGTTAGCTTACTTTTACTGTATGTCTGTATTGTGGCCCATGTTTTCATAGTTTGTTCCAGTCATTTTGTTGCTGTTTCTTGTCTTGTTTCTATTTTTAGTGGGAATATTTAGTGGGAGCTACAGCTACATTTATTTCGATATTTTTTCCCTTGAGGCATCAATAGAGTTAGCTAACATTACGGACGGAGCCATAATGGTACTGAAGTGCAAGATACTACTTATTTTCGCAACAGATCAAATTCATTTTTTAGGTCAACACAAACACACACAGGTTGATGGTTATTGTATAATAATATTTTATTTTTTTAAAAGGACGTTTTAGAAACACCTTTTATTAAATTCAGCTTTTTCCCCCCCTTTTTCTTCCTTATTCGGGTATTCTCTTCTTGTCTAGACAGAAGTCCAGTGGCAGAAAGATGGAGGAAAGAGAAAAGTCAAAAAGAAAGCTGAGGTAGAAAAAAGACTGAGAGTGGCAGGGAAGGGAAACGGAAAGATTTAAGTTTCAAACAAAAGGAAAGAAAAAATGACAGAGGGAGAAGAAAGTAGAAGAAGGAAGGAAGGAAAAAAAAGTTGGATGAAAAACAAGGAAGATATACAGAAACAATGTGACGTGGACTGAGAGGGTGGGAAGAGAGAGAAGAGTCAAAAAAATCCAAAGTGAGGATTTGGATCTTAAAAGAGTGGGACACTGGAGGAGGAGACAAAAGACAGAAGAAGGTGGGGGAACACACAGGGAGGAGAAAAATGGAGGGGAGGAGGAAGATAGAGTGAAGGAAGAGCAAAAATGCAAAAGAAACACTCAGAGAGAGACAATTAGACAATCACTAAACTTCACATATATAAAGTGAGAATGTTGAATGTTCATATTAAACCTTTTTTTTTTTTTTTTTACTTTCAGCCTGAGGTCATATTTTGATGGATTTCTTTTTATGTTCATCTGGTCCACATATAGCGCAAGTTCACTGCTCCACTCTGCTAACATTATGGTGTTTTTCCATTGTTTTGGGGGGGGGGGGGGGTGTCACACTGAGCAATGACTTGAGTCGACCTGCCGCTTTCTAAACTTCTGAACAAAGACCTCTAAATATCTCCATATGTTGCTGTTGCGGTTTTTAGCACTGCTAACGACGCTAACTAATTAGGCGAGGAACAAGTTTCACTCCCCCGAAAGACATCCACAGTAAAAGTCTCCCATTATTTAGTCATTTAAAACCTTTAATATCAAGCAGTAAAGCGGGTAATGTTGGGTTTGCTTCAGTAACAGTAACTTAACATGACTATGATACAGCTACCCGTTGGCAGGCTTCCGGAAAGCTGACCAATCAAAAAACAGAGTGTGCTCATCAGGAGGGGCGGCCTTAAAGAGACAGGAGCTAAAACTGCCTGTTAGAGACGGAGGCTGAATTGATTAATTAATTATTATTGAAACTTACAGAACAAATACTTCAAAACATCTGGCTGTGATGTCACAATTGTTGGATGATGCTGACACATCATGTGAAGAACAGAGCAGAGGAGAGACGAACAGTTTTTGATGACGGAGCAGTGTCGTCTCAATCTGATTATTGTTATAGACAAAAATCACCAAATTCTCATCTGTCCAAACTCTTGCATACTGTGTGAATTGCGCTTGAACTCCTTCCGTGGTCCTGTCTCACACTCGCACACACACACCCACACTGTAGGCAGTGGTCAAAGGTTTTTGTAAAACATTGACCTCAATGGAAAAGAATGCAAACCCTCTCTCTCTCTACCCCTCTAAGTCTCTCTCTCTTTCTCCGTCTCCTCCCCCTCATGTGTCAGACACACACATATTGCTTAGATTAAACTGCCACGGAGAGAGGGAGAGAGAGACACACACACACACAGAAAATGTTCTTTTTCCCACTTTTGACCCAGTCTCCCGCTCTGTTTTTCCTGTCATCTCTCTTGTTACTCTCCCTTTTTCTTCCCAGTTGAGCTCGGAAATCTGTATTATCATTAAAAAAACACATTTTTTTTATATCTTTACAGTACTTTTTCTAAAAGCTGAGTGCACCTATAGAGCCATAGCAACCACAGAATAAGACTTTATACTACTAGCTACTCTCAAACTGGTGATTTACTAAATCGCTAAAGATTTCGGTAATGAGTACATTTCTTACCCAGAAATATTTTTGGCGACGTCCAATCACAAGCAAACAACAATGTGATTTCACTTAATTATGGCCAAAATGTCCCAAAACAAATATTTTTCAAGATCAACGAATACATTTTTTCCGAGTATCACAATACCCTCACAATGACTTAGTATTGTGACAGTTTAGAGCCATTAGGTCCAATACAAATAAACGGTTACTGGATCTTTCTTTATCAGTAGATTTGTATTATTTTCCAAGTGCTTGCTTAAGCTACCAGGAAGAGGTAGAGTTAGCTGGCCTTTTCTTTTTAAACTTTTTATTCATGCCACATAATTCAAACACCACTTCAATAAGTAGATAAACATCTCCACATTCTAATATGTATCCTTACATATAAACTTCATCGAATCGAGACATTGCATGAAGGAAAGACTAAACTAACATTAAAATTATAGTGGAAAATGGAAAGAAAAAGATACAGCAGTTTTCCATATTCTTGTTCTTTGTTTTTGAAGTAGCTAATATCCACGGTGACCATACTGTATATCTATGTAATAAAAATGTCAATTTTCAGCTGTATTTTACCTGTGACTTATTACATAATAAGGTGGTGTCCTTTCAACTGGATTCTCTTAAGAATGTGGCCACGCTGTGCAAATTGCATTTACACCTTACAGACCCAGACATAATGCAGATCATCTTGAAGCGCAGTGTCCTGTTCTCTCAAGAGACACCTGAGCATCACCAGCTGTAACACTTGTTTTTACTCTATCCTACACTATATGCCTTTTTCAATTAGTACTCGTGCTGGTTAAAGTAAAAGGGACATATCTGATTACACCATCGAACATAACTTCTTGTCTTAGTGGCATAACAATTTGTAATTTGAGATATTAGGGTAAAAATGTAATTTTAGTTGCCCTCCAGACTGTGATTTTTTAGTTGTACAGAATGATGTACAGTATGTGCAGTTTGTTTTCACCTTCATCTGCTGAAGGGAGAACGTTTCTCTGTGCTCACCTTAAATCTCAGTTTAAGACGTGGTTTGTGACATCACAAAGGAAGCCAATCATCAGAGATGTCTGCATTTTTGATTGTATCTCAGTCAGAGAAATATATAAAAGCTTAATAAACTCTTCTATCAAAATCTATCACTGCTACACAATATTTTGTATTTTGACCCATTTCACACGCTGCAATTTGATAAATAATCCCAAACAAAGATGGCTTATTTAGAAGTATTTATAATATTCCAACACAAGTTCCCAAAGCCAAATAAGTGCTCTCCTGCCAGCTTCAACCAGTCAACTCTCAAGCTATCTTATTTGGGGAAAGAGGAAATGATAACATGTGATACAGTTAACTGTAGCTGGGTTGTTTATCAACAGGGTAAAAAATGTGGACTATCTCAGTCAACTAGACCGTGAAAGTTGCTATATTGGGACACACATTTTTTTCAATTTTTTGAATTTTGACTCCTCATTTACATGGGTTACACCTCAATATGTACACAGTAGAAGCTCTTGTAACTGGCTATACGGTTACTAGTAACTGGATTCAATTTTTTGAATTTTGACTCCTCATTTACATGGGTTACACCTGCATATGTACACAGTAGAAGCTCTTGTAACTGGCTATACGGTTACTAGTAACTGGACGAAGCAGTGACCAGCGTGCTGTGAAGGCAGCGTTAAAGTGTCTTAAGCAGTCTCTAAAATCTGGCTAAACCAATTTACACTGTAAAAAATGAATAGAAGTATATATATATATATATATATTTTCTTATATGTGGTTCTATTAGCTTTATTGCTGCTTTGTAGTGATTTCTAGCTGGAAGGAACCAATTAGCCTAAACAGAGAGGGGGGTGTCCATGGCACTGAACCCAAATTAGGATTGCTTGCCCTCGATTGACAAAGATAATCCCAAATTCTGAGGTTTTGTGATGTCACCAATAGTTGCCATGACCATGTTGTTTTAGTATTTTTTGTAAAAACCATAAATCAGTTAAAATGAAAAAAAAAAAAATGTAATTAAAGTATATAGATGTTCATCTTGATGTCTGAGTAAATATGTTGATTTTTATTCTGACATGTGTTTCTACTGGATGTTTAAACTGTTTTAAGCTGCTCTCTCTTTCTCACACACACACACGCAGCACACTGCATGAGCAACTTTTCTTTCTTTCTTTCTTTCTTTGCACCATAGTTTATTTAAAAACTGTATTGGTATGAATTTTAAATGGCTGTCGTGTCTAAATACATATTGAAGAAAATAAAACCGCCTCATTCTACTCTTTTTTTTTCTCTCTCTCTCTCTATCTCTCTTCTGTGTGGCTGTCTCTCAACCAGCTTCGGGGTTTGTCCTCAGGTTTTGCAACGTCACCCTGCCACGTCGAGGATGGGCAGTCTGCCTCTTTCTCTCTCTCTCTCCCTTTGCTTCACAAGCCAGGGGTCAAGCAAGGTAATGAAACAGAGTAAGAAAAGAAGAGAATTGTCTCCACGAGCAGAAAAAGACACCATTGAAATGAGAAGGCATGGAGGAAAAATTCCTTTGCATGCCAAACATCACAGGGACTAGATCAACAGGGTAGTTATCATTATAAACATTTAAGCTCAACACTCACTTTAATCTGTGAGAGGCAGATAAGTGAGAAGGGGAAGAAAGAGATGCAGGTATAGAGAAACATGAAAAGACAGAATGAAGAGAAAGCAATAGACAGAGAAAGAAGAGTTATTCTTAGAGCTGTATCGGCAGGGCTCACATAACCTATGGAAACCAGCATGGAGTTGGGACACTGCAAGCATTCTGGGTAAAAATGTTCACCAAGAGGCAGATTAGTTTGATTTAACTGCATAAAAACATCAGAGCTACTGACTACACATTTTGTCCAGCCCTTTTAAACACACACAATTATACACATGAGAAAATATGTAGTGCAGCATTCTTTAATTATGCTTAAAAATTATGGAACATTATGTGAGCATTTTTAAATGGCAGCTTTTCTGTAAAGCACTTGGAGCTACATCCCTTGTATGAAAGGTGCTCTATAAATAAAGTTTAATATTTTGATGATGATGATGATGATGATTAATAATAATAATAATAATAATAATTACATCAGTTACTGATGTTAAAGCCCCCCTTGAGACATGTTTAACACATTTAAAAATTGAAATGACACTTTGTATCTGATATGGTTTATCCACAAAAACATGCAGTTACCTTGTTAAAAAATATTAAAAACTTTAGGGGAAAAAGAGAAATAATCTCTTAATAGGCTTTTTTAAATTTCAATAGTTTAATTGGACACAGAATGTCTCCTCCTTCCATTCATCAGTGTTTGTGCACTGGAGGCTTCCATTTTCACACTTGTGAAAACTTAGAAGTTAATGGACCAAGACTGGACAAATCATGCTCATGTGTACTCTTGTAAAATTGAGACTTAAAGGTGAGCACAGGGGAACTCTGGATATAACTTTAGATTACAGCCCACAACCTACAGCATAAATACTCAGAGTTATGGTGTAAACTTTGTTATGGTATAACAGTACAGTCCATACCAATATATCCAGACAGGTGAAAAAAACCAGTACAAGTCTGAATGCTTGACCCCTACAGTGATGGGATCTGGTGGATATGTTATGTTGTGTAGGGTTTGGGTCCACTTGTCCCCTTAGATTGAAGGGTACCTGCAAATCAACACAAAGTAGAGTGTACAACATTTCTATCCTGATGGGAGTGATCTCTTCCAGGACACAATGCCCCCCATCCATAGGGCACGAGGGGGTCACTGAATGCTTTGATGATTATGAAAATGATGTGAATAATATGCAGTTTTTTACAAGCTAACACTAATGATACTGTACCCTGTAATAACAGAATAGGTACCCAGTAGTTTGAATAATAACTACAGTAGAAGTTATCTCTATATTCCTCCCAAACTTCCAGATTATTGCTCAGTTGGTCTTGTAATAATCAAATAGGTAGGCCTACCCGGTAGTTAAAGAATAACAAATAACAATGGTATAAGTTCCGAATTGTTACCCTCTTATTCCACAGAAAGTGGCTATGGGTATAAATTCCTCCCTGTCAATAGTCGGTTTATTTTTGGTATGTAACTATTACGCATGGAGGAAATGTTTTTTTTTGCAGATGATACTCCAGTGTTTGCCATGGTTTGAGTTAAAATGATTGGGTTTAGGCACAAAAACCACTCGGTTTGGGTTAGGATACGATCACAGTTTGGGTTAAAACAGTAAAGTGCGGTAAAAATGTCCCATTTAATAGCACTAAAATGCCTCTAACCCTCCCCTTCCAAATATGTAGGTGACCCTACGGTGGCCATGAAACTTGCAAAAAACGTCGAAATTCCTCTCAAGAGCCAGTGTTTGGCTTGTCCTTTCTGGGCTACTGTCAAAATATGGCAGTGCAACATGGCAGCTTCAGGGGATAAGGACCCGGCCCCTATGTAGATATAATGGACTCATTCTAAAGTAATGAGAATTTTAGACATTTCAGGTGATTATACAGAAATGAAAACATACTTAGGTATATTGTATTCCATTTCTGCCAATTAAACCCCCTAGATTTTACACACTGATCCTATAAATGGTATACATAGTTACCAATAGAACTTAATAAAATATAAAATAGTTGGGGCAGACCTCAGGTCAGCAGGTATGCTATTCCCTGCCAGTTCACCTCTGAGGATGTGATGTAGATGAATGTCCAGTGATGTTCGAGATCTACGGAGTTCATAAATGGCAAGTCAGACTGCATATACTGTGGAGCCAGGCCATTACAATCTTTACAAGCCAGGTGTACCATCGTAAATCCAGTTTAGAAAGTAGCAGGCAGCAAATGGCATCTTCTAAAAAGTGTAGTGGTGTTAGATGTCTTTGTCTGTCAGTCCTACTATAAACCACATTCTGCATGAGCTGCAACCTTGCAGTGGGGAAGACCAGTATAAACACATTACAGTTGTTCAGTCTGGTAATGACAAAAGACATTTAACTTTTCTTTCTTTTTTTTTAAACAGATGGAAGCCTATTACTCTGGAAGTACTTGTGGAAATACCCAGTCACATGATAGAAGACCCACTCAGTGATGCTGCTGATGTGGCCGTGAGACTAAGATCAAATTTCTAACCTGATCGCTGCTGCTCACAAACCGAGAGCTCTACCTTTAGTAGCAACCGGAACATAGGGTTTAATTTAATGACAAATTAGAAAAATATTGAAAGCAGAAGAAACTAAGAAGAAGCCAGAAATAAAGACAAACCTTATGTTGAACTTGAGAGTTTTAACTAAGGAACTGAAGGTAGTAGTTTTCTCTAATATGGCCCAAGGATGCTAACAAAGCATATACAGTATCTTTAGTTTATCAGTTGCTTTCATCTCCCTCGGAACACAGCAACATGGTTTATATCACAGTGTACACAATAATAACACAACATTTGCCTATACTTGAACCATTTTGGTGCATTTACATGTTTTAACCTATCAAATAAGATAATTTATCCTTTATTGTTCACTAAGAGATTTTTTTTCTTGGGATCAGCACATGCATGTAACATGCTTAAGATAGGTACTCCACCCCATTGAGTGTTTAGCCATCTTCATCAAAGTAAGGTTCATGTACAGTTGACTTGGGACTGTTCTGAAGATCCTTTGCTGGATCATCTCCCTTTCATGATTTGCTGCTAAGTAACATAGTTTTCAATTCTAAAAACATCCAAAATGGTCCATATCATGACATGTTTGCTTTACTGTTTGATTTCTTTTGGTTTGATTGTGTGCGTCCAAAAACACACGTCTTTGGAATACTTTGGAATAATGCTGGTCGTCACCTAACTTAAACTGAAATGTGTTAAATCCACCATGTTGGAGATCTGAGTGCTTCCAACTGTGTTGCTTCATAACAGTAACATAACTAAAACACTGCAACACTGATTTAAGGCAGATCTGACTAGTCTCTCCAATTTAAAAGTTTTGTAAAGTTGTACTGTAGTCATCGTCCAGTCTTATGCTCATGTCCACAGCAGAGACAAGACTTCTGGGTAATGAAGTCCCCGAAGAGTTGAGGTGCAGGAGATGACGATGTCGTGCATTACAGTTGATGGGAGGATCCATACCTTGGCTTTCCTCTTTAATGTGTGTTTTCACAGGCCGCTGAGGTCACTGACCTCTTACCCAATGAGGCACAGTGTTAGCAATGATTGAGAAAACACATGTAAGACCAACAGGAGGCAGGATTTACGTTTCACAGTCCTGGACAGACAGATTAAGGCCGCTCAGGTTGTAGTAAATAGTGTTTCAAGTGAACGTTTTATTTTTAGTAGTTTTATGTGCATTCAAGCACATGTGGGGTTAAACCAGAATAGAAACAAAATCAAACTTTTGAGATTTTCAATGGATTTATAAGATTAGAAGCAGATAATCTCATGAGAAATCAGTTAAAAGTCAGTACAGAACTTGAATATTTACAGCTCATCTGATGCCACCTTATGCAGCCACGCCCCGCTCATCTGGCTCTTCAGGGGTGATAAAACAGACGCAAAAGAATTAATAGAGGCGTCCCAAGCCTGGAGCTGAGGCAGCTGGTAAAGCTTTTACCATGTCAGACTGAGCAACTGCTCCACCCCCCACCAACGCTTTACCACCCCTGACCTTTGACTTCTAGGGGATGAGCAGGGATGTGTCTCAGGGTGACCTCCTGCTCTCATGTGGACATTTGTAGACACACATATACAAACACTCACAGACCTTCATTCATGACTTCCGTTCACTCTTTTAGCTTGATGATATCAGCCGGGACTCTTAGCTTAGTAGCTGTAGCTTTCCCATCATGCCTTTTTCCCAACCTTGAGGACAGAGACAGAGGCAGATTTACACTGGATTTACACTATGTCCATCGTCTGGTTGTAACCGTGGCAACACAAGGCTGAACATTTCCAGATGTTCGGAAAACAAAATGTTTGAGAAAAAGAAAATAACAAAGCACAGCCTGTTGTGTTGCTCTGTAGTGGCTAAAGAGAGTCAGCCAGTGAAACACAGAATACACTCAGGGAGGAAGGAGGAAATGACCTGAGATCAGTGTTTCTGTCACAATACATTCATGTACTGTAAACATGAGTGTTACACTGAGAGAAGGCTCCTTTGATGGACAGATAGAAGGCAAAACCAAAAGTAACAGTAGTGATGTTATCTGATGATGTGGGATTTGATTCCAATCCAGCATTACAATCAGGTTAACGCATGGTTTCATTATCTCGTCACTGTTTATTGATAGTACAAGTTCATGTATGTAGGTATGTGTGTGTTTTGAAAAGTCTTATCTCCTAACCGCTGTAACCACACAGGTAGCGTAGATAAATGTTGCTGTCCTCGCCTTGTTGTGACACCAACAGAGCGCAGTCTCTTCCTCTTCCTGGGCTGTGGGTTTGGCTCGCTGCCATGGGAGAAAAACATCAGCGAGCGGAGCTGTGGGGCGCTGGCGAGCTGAAAGACTGCGAGACAGGCCTCTGACCATGGAGATATTTGATCTGAATGTACGGTTCAGTGCCGCCCACTCCCACTTGAATTGTCACGCTGCTTTAAAATGGCACAGAAAGGAAAGTGCTTCAGCGATGTGTCTTTAAAGAGCCATTCAGTGGTTGTGACCTATGTATCTCTCCAATTCTGTACATCACTCTGCATATGTTTTGATGTAAAGTCATGTGGAGAAGTTTTAAACCTCTGAACTTGGTCATATTTCCCTCCTCTGTTGTCCTCTACTCTGCTGTTTCTACTGGATCTTTTCTTTACAGCTTTGAGAAACAGCCAGTTTGGATACCTAGAATTTTTTAAAGGTTTCTCGAGATGTTTGTCCCCCCTAAAAACATGCAAACAAACGTGAATGGACCAAAGATGTTCAAGTCATGGCAGATGTGTTGGTCTTGGGGGGGGGGAAACACAGAGACCCCATTTACATCTGGTATGAACATGCATGTTGAAATATGTACCATAAATGCACACGAAAGCACATTATAATCAGAGTGCAATTGGATAAATGGTGTCTGTACTGTTTAGCCACACATTTAAAGCATCTATAATCATTATTTTTATAATAACAATGTATGAAATGCCAATGAATAATGTGAGAGGTATCGCACATAGTAATGAACCAACAGCAACTCTGTAGCTCCCCTTGGCTTTTCAGAGCTCTGTAGCAAGTTTCAGCTCGTTGTTAGCCATCCGGCTGTAACTTTACTGTGTTGGTTCACTCTCACCACTCAGCATCATTCTGCCACAGCAGAAAGCTGTTTTCAGAGTAAAAAGTTTTTTAAATCCCACTACTTGCCCAAAACAGCAAACAGACACAGTTAGTGACTAATTGGTACAAAGAGGAGCATTCAGCTGCTAAAGAGATACAATTTCCCCTCAGGAGTTGGCTGAGACCAAAAACTGAGGTTAAAAGACAATGAGTATTGGGTATTATTCATCATTATTATATTCACTATGTGGCCAGAAACACGACTACAAATGAATGATAATGTTGCTCTGTACTGGATGTGTAAATAGGTTTGTTAACAAGTTGCACTAGTAGCAAATGGCCAAAAAGTCAGTTATTGCAGGTTTAAGAATAACATGCTGTAAACCAAAATCAATATTTTCCTATCATCTTAATCTACCTTTTCAAAAGCTGCAGGACTACTCTGGCCGGACCGCTATTGAGTCTGAGATACACAACATTGGATGAAAATGATTGACATAGAACGTCCCCTAAAGTCACTGCTACTACTAACACAGGAGGAGGCTTGAGGTTGCCAGAATAGTTCTGTAGAAAATATGGCAAAACTGTAATCATCTTTACAGAACAGCCTGTAAAATTAATAGTTAAACATGTATAAAATTACATTTCAATCCAGTAAATTCAACATTGGATTTCTGCTGAATTAGCATGACCATTATGTTATTAAACCTATTTACATCAAAAATCCATACTGCTTATCCTCTCTAGAGGGTCGTGGGGAGGGGGCTGGAGCCAATCCCAGCTGTCATTGGGCGAGGAACAGGGTACAACCTGGACAGAACATCAGTCCATCACAGACAGAAGGGGGCCAGCTGGCCAACGGCTCTGTTGCTGTCAAGGGCGACAGTGCTAACCACTACACCACCATGCCACCTGATCTCACTTGTCGCTTATTGTACATAGAATCCCATTTCACTGAAAAATTCCATACAAACAACATTATATAAACTGCAAAAGCCTCATTAGAAAATATATAAGATATAAGATTATAAGACATTTTATGCCACAATATCAGTCGTTTTTTATCTGAATTGTTTCGCAAATTCCCCTCAAAATCCACAAATAATGTTTTTTTAACACTATCATGTTGCCATTTAAACTTCATTATATTTCTTTTTTTTTTTTAACATATTCTTTCTTTTAAATTAACAGATATGTTTGGTTTAGTATTTTACAAAATATTATTGTAAAGTAAACAATGCTCCGTTGTATTTCCATTTACAGGTATTTGATGTCATCATTTTACAGCATTTCAGTGTTAATTCTACAGACATTTTTTACAGTGTACCTTTGTGTTCCTACTTGTGAGGCAATTCAAGTCGAGAAGATGGATAAAATGATTGCAGCAGTTGTTGATAACTTTCCAGAGTTCTCTCTTGTATTATCATTAGCCTTTTAGCACGTGGCAATATCACTCAAATAATCTCACGTGGTACTTGAAACCATGCGCCTATAGCTAAATTGGCCTATCTTAACATCTTAAACCCAAATTTGACATCACGTCTCTAGTCAGCACACAGCAGGTCCCATTTTTAAATGCACGCAAATGGCGCCTGAGCGCACCATGAGGTAACAACACAATCACACATACACAAAAACACACACAGGTGTGTCAGGAGACTGGAGGCTGTGGATTTACTGCACAGGAAATGGAGGACAGCAGGAGGTTATGACACGTCATTAACACACAAACACACAAACACACACACACACACACACACACACACACAAAATACACATACAAAAACAATGTTAATACCGCTGGAACTTGAATGATCATGTCTCAGGTTGTGCAGTAAGAGTAGCAACTATTGATCAGCTGTGAATCAAGATACATTGTTTCATGTTTCTAACCACACAGAACAGCATTCATGTATGAACCAGCATGCTTTGCAGCCACGTAGAGCTTTAATGGTTCCCTGGGGAGACCCTGTACGCAAGCATGTGTGTTTGCATATGTGCTTATATAAGTAAAAGGCCCGTAACCATGCTGTGTGCATATGTGTTGTACAACAAGCAGAGATTACTGGGTAAAAATGAGAAGTCTGCTTTTGTCTACTACTGTCTGAAATCAAGTGTCCATTCTGCTTTTGTCTACTACTGTCTGAAATCAAGTGTACATTGTTGAGCGGTATATCTGTCATTGTTATCATTGTAAATAGCATGTGTTCTGTCAGAGAATGGAAAGCTAGCCGGACAGATGTAGCAACAAAACTAAGGGGACCAAGAGGTAAAGGCTAATAAAAAATATGGATTTAAAAGTTTCTCTTTTGCTTTATAGACAATCATTTACAGTATTTATTGGAATCTTCCTCAATAAAATAAATCATCACTGTGTGTTTTTTCCAAGAAAGCAGCAGTCTGACATCACCAAACTCAACCTCTACGCCGCCTGAATGAAGAGAAACTGGCTGCATGTGACTATTTCATACCAATTAACACCACCTTATCATTATCATCATAACACTCAGTTTAGGTGTGTGTCTGTCCCCAGGGTGGGGTGTACTTGTGTGCGCATACGCTTATTTGTCTGGACGTGTGTGTTAAGCGTGGAGCCAGGTTTGTTTACCTCCTATGGGGAATGATATGAAGAAAAGAAAAAGTCTCATTCAGTCTCATTTACTTACCAACTCTGATACAGTTGGTGATGTATTACTCTGAATGAGAAGCAGTCAGAAATGTTTGAACTTGTCCTAGGCTGTAAGCTCCATAAACTATGTGATTTAAAAAAAAAATGACAAATCTTAAAATCAAACCAAAATTCAACAGAATTTACACTTAATGTTTCCATAGTATGTTCAGAATGCTGTTGAGGCATTGTGTATCACAGTTGTGCTCAGTGGTATAGGTGACATAGGCATGGGTTATAGGGTGCCAATGTGTTGGGGGTGTAGGGACATGTTTGTGCCCAGTAAATCAGCTCTGTTTCATTACAATTCCCCCCAAATCACATTCACTTTGCATGTCTGTGGCTCAGGAGGAAAGGGTGGTCTTCCACTAATAGAAAGATCGGTGGTTTGATTCCCGGCTCCTCCAGTCCACATGTCGATGTGTCGTTGGGCAAAACACTTAACCCCAATGCTCCTGATGGCTGTGCCAACGGTGTGTGAATGGGTGTGAATGGGTGAATGTGACATGTAGTGTACAAGGGCTTTGAGTGGTCAAAAGACTATAAAATTGCTATATAAGTACAGTCCATTTACCATTTGCACAGCAAATTCCATTTTACTACAGACTAAAATGTCCATCAAAATATGAATGAGATTAATTAATAATGAATAGCTGAGGCTTACCAATAATGCCACTGCAACAGCAGCAAGAACAATATGAGCATGTCCAAACTGAGCGAACCACTGTGTGTATGTGGAAGCCAGAGCCACTAGCCAGACTAGACAGATATTACACATAGATTCCAATGTTCAGATTATTATGGAATATAGCAGCTGCCAAAGGAAGAATCTGCTCCAACAAAACTGTCAGAACATTTTTATGTTACAGCAAAGTCCAAACTTCCTCTATCCATCTCTGTCTAATTATTTCTGTCCGAGCAGGTTATTACAGGAAGTTTTAAAAGCAATGGCTCACACTATTTGCAGAATTGGCCATTATTTTGAAAGCATGTCATGCAACAGATATATATGTATATTATTATTTTTGGGGGTGCTGTAGTATGGTTTGTTAGTATGGTTTTGGGACTTGTCAAACTACACCACACCCTCTCTACTTCCAGTTATTTTAAGTGTCTGTTCTTGTAAGTCTTACTATGATCTTAACACATTTTAATCATAATTGCACAACTCCCACTTTGTGATTCTACATAGTTTTCTTTCTTGAACAGAAAAAGTAGAATAGAATAGAATAGAATAGAATAGAATAGAGTAGAAAAGAATAGCCTGACTCAGAGTATTACTGGATATTTTCCTTCTGGTGATCATTTCTCTCTCTTTGCTGTCTGGCAGCAGCTCACTGCTCATAGTTTCCATCCTCAGCCTGTCTGCTCTCTCTCTGTGTGTGTGTGTGTGTGTGTGTGTGTGTGTGTGTGTGTGTGTGTGTGTGTGTGTGTGTGTGTGTGTGTGTGTGTGTGTGTGTGTGTGTGTGTGTGTGTCAGGAGGGGGAAGGGGGGCAGAGGAGGTGTGGGGGGGGGTGATATTCTTTGCATGTTGGGAAATAGAAAGTAAGAGCGACAGAGAGACATTAAGTGTGTTAAACATTCCTCTCTCTCTCTCTCTTTCTCTCTGGCTGCACTGACTCACTTCTCAGTCCGCTTTTCCATTCGTTCACTCTCAGCTGGCCTCCTCCTCTCCTCGTTCTAATCCAACCATCCTTTATGCATCACTTTCTTTCTTCAGTCAGTTGTCTGTCCTTCTTTTATCTTCAATGTCTCTCCTTCTTCTTCTTCTTCTTCTTCTTCTTTTTCTTCTTCCTTTTCTTCTTCTTCTTCTCTCAAAACAAGGAAAACTTCATTTGTATGTTGCCAAAAACCCCTCACATTACCGTTAGACCCTCATCATGCGTCATACCTCTCACGCCCAGCAAATGTAAAAACATTCTAAACATTTATTGCAAGCATGTGATTGGCTGCTGATGCGTGATGTCACTCAGATGTTCCTGGGATGTTGCATTTTGACCATAGGGTCCCCCTTCTGCTGACACACAGCCTGCCTCTCTGTCTGTCTGCAGCCGTCTGTGGTTTGCTGTTTGAGAGGCAAATCACAGCATAACTCACCAATTAACTATGTACAGACGACAGGCTGCCTGATGAAGTGGTTTCTTGTCGGTACCACTCAAGCTGGCAAAATCTATACCTCACATACCAACATTTTTGTAACGTATACCTACAGCTGTAATTAGTATTTTGACGTTACAACCATTGTTGAGTGTCAGCTTTGTCACTGTTATCATCTCATGAAGTTACCCATCCACTAATACAAATTGGTGTTTTGATTACTTGAATGAAAGACAATAATATAAACAGTGAAACATTAATAAATGTCCTCAAATCAAACCTAAAAGGGATAGATAGATAGATAGATAGATAGATAGATAGATAGATAGATAGATAGATAGATAGATAGATAGATAGATAGATAGATAGATAGAAAGATAGAAAGATAGATAGATAGATAGATAGATAGATAGATAGATAGATAGATAGATAGATAGATAGATACATACTGTAGATAGATAGATAGATAGATAGATAGATAGATAGATAGATAGATAGATAGATAGATAGATAGATAGATAGATAGATAGATAGATAGATAGATAGATAGATAGATAGATAGATAGATAGTTTACAGCAGCTACATCCACACTTAAGACAGCCACACATAATGTCACATAGAAACACATCCCTAACTATCCAATAGAAAAAAAAGTATTACTAAAAATGCCCAAAAGTTGTACTAATAAAAGAAATAAAAGTATATATATTTAATAAATAATAATAAAACCTCTAAAGGCTTATAGAAGGAATCTCACCTTACCAGTACCAATTCAAGTGATATTGAGTACTTCATTTGATACCCATTCCACATTTTGTGCACTTGCTTTCATCCGGTGTAACAGGCGTGTAGTGTAGCCACACTTTAGAGCGTTTAGGTGGCATCTTGACTGCTGAACTGCTAAGCGCGCTAACTGAAATCCACCAAGACTTCACCACCACAGATGGGTTGTAGTTGCTATGGCAGTGGGCCAATCGCATGTCGCATTAACTCGAAGAACACTTGCACTGATTGGCTGTCAAGTCCATACAAATAGTCATATTTTCTAGTTCAGGGTGCAAAAAAGATCGATTGCAGTTATCATTTGACAGGGGAGACGTTTCGATGTATAATCAGCCAATTTCACAGCATTTGGTAAAACAAGACTCACAATCCACTGTCATACTAGCAGCTTTTTGAGGATGTACTTAGACACAGCAGTGCTTTGAGCTACAGTAAATGCTAATGTCAGCATGTTTACCATTTTAATTTCAAATATTAAAATACTAACATTTGTTTATTGGCAGTAAACACGCGGTACATCTAAGGCTGAACGTCATGTCATTTATTTTGCAGGTGTTATCGGGCAAATGGAAAATGATGACCTGATGACAGCAAACACTGGGACATAAGAAGAGGGTTTCAACTTTCAACATAAAAAAGAGGGCAGTTTTGAGATCAGCCAGGCTCTATTTTATCAGTTAAACACAACATAAGGCCCAGTCCATACACACGCACACACACACACACACACACACACACACACACACACACACACACACACACACACACACACACACACACACACACACACGGCTGTTCCATATATTGGTAGCTCTCTACAACTAACATCGATAGACTATGAATTCTGAGCTCTATCTGAACGCAGCTGCTTTACGATCACGCTTTAATTTATGCTTTTAAGCCATTTGAAATTTTGTTATGTTTCAGTCTGTTCCAGTTATTGCTTGTGGTTACCAGTGAAGGAGACACACACACACACACACACACACACACACACACACACACACACACACACACACACACACACACACACACAATTGTCTGTTTTTGATGTGTTTGCCAAGGTAAACGCAGACAGGCTTGAGGAGGGTGTCTGGCATCTAAATATATGTGTGTGTGTATGTGTGTGTAATTGTGTGTGTGTGTGTGTGTGTGTGTGTGTGTGTGTGTGTGTGTGTGTGTGTGTGTGTGTGTGTGTGTGTGTGTGTGTGTGTGTGTGTGTGTGTGTGTGTGTGTGTGTGTGTGTAGTTTGACTGACTACACAGAGAGAATCAGTGCTTTACCCAGCGACACCTCATGTCCTCAACATTCAGTAACAGCAACAGTTCTTCTACAGTACCACAATAACATTGTCACTGTTCCTCCTAATGAAAATAAACCTGCTTTTGCTATGAATATTTAACACTACTTTTACTGGTTATAATAATGTTACCAATAAGTAGTAACAAGGGTAAAATTTAAAAAATCACTGCAGCTGAGTTCAGTTTGACCTCATTGACAGAGAGAGAGAGAGAGAGAGAGACATAGAGGAAGAGTTATAAAGCAGGGGGAGGGAAGGAGAGTGAGTCATACATGTGGACGTGGCTTCCCCCTCTCTCTCTCTCATTCTCTCTCTCTCTCTCTCTGTGTCTTTGCTCTCGATCGTCGTGTCTCCTTTTTTTTTCGTCCGTCCCCTCTTTTTGCTTACCAAACCAGAGCAAGGCCTTCAATTATCTGCTTTTGGCACAAGAGAGACTGTGCACTAAAAAGCCCTTCATCTAGTCACTCCCTCTCTCTCTCTCCGTCTCTCTCTCTCGCTCTCTCTCTCAACCCAGGAAATTCCTTTATAATGTTCTTTGAGATTAAACTGATTCTGACTCTCCGTCTTTCTCTCGCTCTTCTCGCTTGTAATTCCAGTAGGTGGTTTTAATAACAGGTGGCAGCAGAGTGTAGTCAGTCTAGCCCACAGGCCTGCACTTTACACACACAAACACGCCCTCATGCACACTGATTAACTGCTTACATCCTTCGGGGTGATCCACACTGCTAGCTTGTTTTTTTTTTTGCATTTATAAAGTGTTTTAGATGTTTGATGAGTGTCACTCATTTGTCTCAGAACTGATTTTTAACACAATTAACACCAACTGAAACCACACACAATATACTTTCTATATGTTGAAAACTACGTTCCTACAACTAGGGCTATGACCAAAATCTCATATCCTGATATAGGTTATTTCATTTATCAATAACTATACCTATCCTGATAGAGCACATTCTAAATTGAGTAAATATTTGGTTCCCGACAACTAAACTCATTACGTTACGTAAGTGCGATAAAAGCTTTGCGAGTAAAAAGCCAAGAAGAGTAATTTAAAAATGCAATCCAAACAAAAGATGGACGGACTCCAATTGATGAAAAATACTGCCGTAAAGAGAGTGATTTACGTCATAACCTTATAAACGATAGAGCAAAATATGAAACGATAGATGTTTTTCTCATCACGATACAAATCATCATATCGATATAAATCGTCTATATATCGATATCGACAGCCCTACCTAGAACGATTGGTCAGATGTGTCCTTCGCTGTGTTGTTGGTGGTTGACAAAAAATAATGGTATCATTTCTTCTTATGTCAGTGGGAGTGGCCTTGTTTAAAGATAATGTCAACTACGATTTAAGATAAACTGCTTCAGTAAACATAAAAAACTTTTTAAAAAAGGTATGCTGTCAGCATTGTGAAAAGTGCCTTTTGCTAATAAGAGTGTAAGTAAAATGTTAGAGCGTTCAATCTCAGTTTTCATGAGTGCCCGACATAAAATGTTTGGGAACCGCTGGGTTAGGTAAGGTTGGGTTGAGATTAAAAGCATTCTGCTCGGGGTCAAGGCTAAAGTTTCTTTAAGACGTTTTAAGTTTAAGAGTTACACCACGTCCTAACAGCACAAGAGCGTCGGACTATCACATTACATCGTGTAACATAGGACGCTCTCTGTCCACACTGAATCTTTTAAATATATACTTTTGTTTCATCATGTAAGGTAAAGGTAAAGGTACTTTATATGTCACATATACAGTTGTTCAGTGAGATTCAGTCTCTGCATTTATTTAAGTATTTAGGTATAAGGAACAGTGGGACCAACTAGCTAACTATGTCAGTACCATAGTCACAGACACTGACCAAGGTACTTCACAGACACAATCAGATGTGCACTCAAGATCAGATTGGAGACATAACCAATCAAGTAAAAGATAGGCGAGTACTTGCTGCCCTATGTTTGTACTTTTAAACAGAAAATACATTTTATATCGTGATATTCAGATGGTTCTTTACTGGAAATGACAATATAGCCAACAAGAACAACCAAAAACTTACCGCGCCAGTGCCATCTCCCTCCAGACAGCTGCTACGCTTTTTGTAGTGAAATGAGAAGGTATCAAAGTGATAACTAGAGATAACGAAATGAATCAGCTGTTTCTCATGCATGACGTGCTTTCAGTGCAAGCAATAGAAGCTAAAAAGAAACAGGGCGTCAGACAAAAGTTTAGCTAAAACTATGCATAGTGTTGGATCACACATGACCAGTTAGGACACTCCAACAGAAAACAAAGCAATCTGACTGATTTCATTACTTGCTTGCGTTTGCTCCCATTGCACTCAATTAGGACATGGTGTTGAGTTTAAAAAATCCCCTACAGAAAAGTAAGAATTATCATTGATTGGTGTTGGGAGTACTTAAACCCAGTTCTATCAATTCTCAAAGAAATCAAGGCACATGGTTTGTCAAAGGATAAAAGTTGGAGAGAGCATCTTTGAAAACTTGCTCTAGTTCTTATTGTTTTAATATGTTCATTGCCTGACATTTTGTACATACACTAACTTTGTGTGTTCTGTACCAATTCATTTATTTGTCTGTAACTCTGTGTTGTATTGTTATGTTGTCTAGAACAGGTCTCTCTTGAAAATGAGACCAAGTCTCAATGAGATTACCTGTATAAGTAAAGGTCAAATAAAAATAAAACACCTTTACCATAGTAGCTACAAAAAAGACCAACAGATATAGCCCACACACCAGTCTTGTTGGGGTAGACCAGTTTGAATTCACTCCCTTTTTGTGGACATTGATTGCCCACTTCTGCATTAAGAGTGCCTATTTTCAATCTCACTGCTGTCACAACCAAGATGTTCTTTCCCTTTTGTGGTTTATTCTACATAAGTCTATTTGGATATCGGTTATCAGAGCCATGTGACTATGGAGATTACCGTAAATCTCTTTGTACTGCCTTTTGGCAAACAAAAGGAACATGAGACTGCAATAATCATGTTATTTTCCACATTAGCAGTGGCAGTCCTAAAAGAATGAGGAAGTAAAGCCAATGCCAACAAAACACATTGAAAAACTAAAATGAATGGGGAAATATCAGCAACTGTCTTATCATATTAATTGCTGTTGTCATGACAGCTGGTTCTTGAGACTGTGATGGATGAACTGAGGTTGGAGTTGCTGTAGATTGATCATTGATACCACTTTCATGTCTGTCAAGAAGGCATGACTCCCAAATTAGTGAGCTTTAAAGGTGCTGCTTGGTAGATTTTGTTACCTTTGGGCCAAGTTTCCAGTCTTTGTGCTAAGATAAGATAGCAGTAGCTTCATATTTAGCTTTAGCTTCCAACAGCTACAGGAATTATCATTGTGGAAGTTGATATCAGTGTTGCATCAATCTTTTTCATGCTTTGATGACCTTAAAAAGTGAGTACATCAATGGAGAGGATTTTGTGTATCGCAACCACATTGGAGTACACAGTGGGACAACAGAGGCCAATTAACTGGTGGTCAGTTCCTGTTGAACACCAAAGACACACACACACACACACACACGCCCAGGTGAAACACATGATTATTAGTTGTAAACCACTCGTTCCTACCGTACACACACACGCAGTAAATGATTATTAGCGGGAGGCCCCTTCACACACACACACACACACACACACACACACACACACACACACACACACACACACACACACGCATGCATGCATGCGTATGTACACACACAAAATACACCACATTAAACCCTTAAACTCTTCTCCCGTCTTTGCCAGTAGCGTAAACTTCAAACAACCAAGGCAGCTTCCGTTCATAAAGAGCCCGTTACACACGCACACACCTACACATACACACACACCTTTAACTATTACTGACGCTCTCAAAGGCAGTAATGAGAAAGCAGCAGGTAGGCTATCCTTTTCATCCTCTCTCTCTCTCTCTCTCTCTCTCTCTCTCTCTCTCTCTCTCTCTCTCTCTCTCTCTCTCTCTCTCTCTCTCTCTCTCTTTCTCTCTCCCTCCCTCTCTCTCACTCACACAAACACACTGTCTTGCTGTGTGTGATGACAGACAGCTGTGTATTCAGGTTTTACAACCAGAGAGGAAGCGCAAAGTCGACAGCAGAGCAACATCAAAGCGGCTGCTACTGTACAGTTAAGTACAGTTTCATTCAATAAAGCAGGATTCAGTTTAAGCCAATCAAGTGTCTTACAGCAAAATTCACTTGAGTTTCATTCATTTCATTTGAAGACATTAAAACGTGCAGTGGCGACAAAGACAGTTCACCATAGATCTGTCAGTTTATTCAAATGTTTGTTTCGAGAGCCACTCCTTTACCATTCTGTCCACACACTAAAAACCTCACTTTCTAATCTGTAATCACGAATGTAATGTAGTCTGCTGACATGTGCAGACTTATATTTATAAGCTGTTGAGGCAGATTTATTTCCAAAGTGTTGATGAATGCCCAAATTTCACATGTAGGCCTATACACATTAGTGAGAACACAGCCTGCGCGTCTTATACACATATAGTCACACAAACAGGCAGCTAACATCTGGAAGTACTACTTTATTAGAATGTAAAAGGAGAGTCCACTTTGAAGTGGACTGGTGCAGTTTGATGGAGGTGTGAGAAGTCACGCAGACCAGCTGCAGCCACTGTGTGAAAGTAGATGTGTGATTTTAGAATGAATTCAAAGGTAAAAATTACTATTATATGGACCAATGACGTTATTTTCGTGTCTGTGTGGTTTAGTCAAATTTAAAGGGGTTAAAATGTGAAAATAAACATATGAACTGAATGAAAAAAATGTCTCCTTTTAATCCATTTTAAGAGAATATATTAGAGGATTATGGAAAAAAGTGGTATAACCATAAAAACGTTGTACCAAATAATTAAACTTGCTTAAAATGATAAATTCTCAATAAAACACCATATCAACTAGTTTGACATGATCTTACATTATAACTTTTTATATTAAATAAAGGTAATGGAATACAGTTGTTCTAAATATTACATTTAATCAATGAATCATGTCAATCAGGAAATATTTACATTTTTTTAAATTAAGTAATTATTTGTATAAGTACGCTTAAATACACTGTAGGTGGATCAAATATTTAATATTCATCATTCTTTTGTGGTTACACCATTTGACATTTTCAGAAGCATTCAGTATTACTTTTGGTAAAAAAAATGGTGCAAATGTCATTTCAAACATAAAACCAACAAAAATACAAAATTCTCATTTTAAAAAACCTGATGCTGCTTTTAAAACTATTTTAAAGATATTTTTGAATTGAATGGATTGTGGGGATTTTGCCTGATGTAAAGGAGGTGAGATGAGTTTTTCTCTCAGTGTTTTTAGCAGCACCCCAATAAAAATTGAGTGAAACATAGCGAACACACAGTAACTACCTCCCCCATAATATGTACACAACAATATGCCTTCTTTTTTCCCATTTCTACCCATTTGTCACTTTCGAGTTGCTTCTTCGTGAGCTCTTTGTGACACCAGACAACGCAAGTCTACTAAATACAGATTAAGGTAAGTGCAGCATGAGTTGCTTTCAATCACCATTTGATTATCCTCCATATGGTTTAGTGTAGCGCTGACTGTCCACTGAATGAGTTACTTGTCAGTCTGTATAACTACATGTTCACAGCTCTTGGTTTGAGTGTAAGAAGTCATTTTGAACACAAACCAAGACAACAAAGTTCCAAATATGGACGTGCTGCAGATTTTGTGGCACTTCTGTACTCATTAACCCTTGCATACTGTTCATACTCTGACCCTGCTTAAATATTCCTTTACAATTAGTGCCTATACCGAGTTTTAAAACAACAAATGTATTTTGTGTTCATGTTTTCTGTAGATTTGACACTATTATTAGTGAAAATACATTCACACTATATTATGATCTTATGTTATCTAAAATGAGAGCATAACAGCCATAATTATTTCTGTTAATTTAATGAAAGTGAAGGATGCAACCACATTTGAATGGTAGGCTTTATGACCTTTAACACCCTCTTTGTGGACAAATGTATACCAGCATTTTGCATTCTAGGCCACTAAAGGAAAAGCCATAACATTTCAGGCTTAAAGAATGTAATTTATGTGGTTTTTGATTGCTTTTAAATGTCAAAATGGGTCAAATTTGACCCGAACCATATAAAAGGGTTAAGATAATTTTGTCCATCATAAAAAGTATTACTCAGCCTGAAGCTGTTATTATCTTGTATGGTTGTGAAGGGACCTTTTCGAAATGATGTCATCAGAGTTATCTTGGATTGGGCTTGTAGTCTTAATATTATAAGAAGTGTCTCAGCAAGGATGCTTTTTCAGTTGCATTATGGGAGGTGTAGGATTCTATTTTTAACGTTACTTTGTGTAGAGTACAGAGTTATCGTGTGTGTATCGTTAAAGTGCTGTTTGCATTTGCTTGTTGCAGCATCCTGGCTGCATTTTGACAGAAACTGCCAACAGTTCAGATCCAGATCAAGAGGAAATCACATCTGTGTGTGTGTGTGCTTGTGTGTGTGTGTGTGTGTGTGTGTGTGTGTGTGTGTGTGTGTGGTTGCACTGAAGGGAGCTCCACCCAACAGTCTGCGTCCACTGACCACAGTATATTATGAACTGAGCACAGAAAGCAGTCAGACAGTCAGTCAGTTAACAGTCGCAGCAGTGTAATGACTGCTTCTATTCCAGTCTGTTTGGACAATACACTGCCATCCAGCCAAGGACACACATACACACCCTTTTTCTTTTCTTCTTTTTCTTCTCTACTTCTGCATCATTTTTCTCCTTTCAATCTTCTTATCTTTTTTCTTCCATCTCTTCTCCTTCTTTCTCCTCTACATCTTTGTATGCTTTTTCACATTCAGCACATCTGTATGACTCACTGACTCTTGCAGACACTGAGTTCAGCCCAAAACCCTGAACTGAAACGTCCTCACTCCCAAGATAGTACTTGGCCTGTTCACTACTGAATGTTACTTAGTGGTCAAACATCACTGCAGCAACCCGTATACAACATTCATTCACACGCACGCTCAGAATGACAGTGTGAACATGCTGATGTTTACCAGGTGTAATGTTCACCACGATTACTATCTTCATTTAGCACTTTACGTTTGTTATTTGGTCATAAACTTGAGTATTGCACACATGCTTTGGTTTGTTTAATATTTCACTCAAAACCTCAGATGTCAACCTCACCGAAGTCAGTAGGATTCAACTTCTGGGTACCATGAGAGTTCGGTCAATACGATGGCAAACTTCCAACAACTGTCAGACATTTCATTCTGGTCCAAAGTGACCAACAAGCCACCATTTCCATTCATAAATGCATGTCACCATCATGGTTTAAAATGCAAGGAAGAGCAAAAGTAAGAGAACTTTACTGAAGTTGGAAATGGTGGAAATGGTTGCTTGTTGGAAAAACAACCACAAAAACTCAGTCTTCAGTCTCTTCAGTCTTCAGTCTCTTCTTCCACCTCTACATGTCTCTTTCATACAGTGATTCAAACAGTGGTTCTCATTCACAAACTACACAAATCTGTTCTTAAGCACAAATCCAGGATTCATAAATATGTACTTACCTGAATTTGTTCTTGTTCAAATCATAAACGTCTCTCAGTCTTAATGATGATGATCAAGTCAATATTTATTCAATGTAAACAGTATATTATTTAAAAGATGATTGACCATAAATGATCATCATAAATGTAATGAAATTGTTAATATATTAAAATTGTCCTGTTCCAACTTTTAGATGACAAAACCTTATATATCAGAAAGCCCATATTGGAATATGATTAATTTCCACCATCAGATTTGTATGTGATATATACAACTAGTTACCAATACTGATAGGTCAGTAGTGGTGCTCTGCTTTCGCCACATTATGGCCTGTTGCAGCAGTATAGATTTATTTAAATCAGTTCCACAGATATACACATTTACCATAACAGGTATGCAGCATTTACCAACAGGTATGCAGGCTTGTTAAATGGTAAATGGACTGTACTTATATAGCGCCTTTCTAGTCTTTACAACCAGTCAAAGCGCTTTACACTACAACTCATTCACACACATTCATACATTCCACCCTGCGTGGCAGGCAGCTACCACGCAGGGTGCCAACCTGCACATCAGGAGGAAACTACCCATTCACTCGCATTCATTCATACACCGTTGGCACAGCAACGGGAGCAATTAGGGGTTAAGTGTCTTGGAGTGCCCAAGGACACATCGACATGTAGACTGGAGGAGCCGGGAATCGAACCGCCAATCTTCCAATTGGAGGACGACCGATCTACCTCCTGAGCCACAGCCGCCCAGTTACAGGGTTCACAGTCAGGCCAATGGCATGTATACCAGCCAAATCTACATCTGAAACTAATGTTTGCATTAGGGGTGGGGGGGGGGGGTGGGGGGGCAAGGTAAGAATATTTCTAAGCACATATTAGTGAATGAGGCCCATGGTGTTCACAACAATGTCAAACACCAACAAAAAAAACAACAATGACCGCATACAGTCTCTTCAAACGCAATAATTAACCACATCTAATCCAGTATAAGTCAAATGTGTCAAATATTCACCGTCCTTAAGATTCAGTGTAGGTGGAAAACATGTTGAAGAAAACTTTGGTCTATGACAAAGTTCTGACTTTTACGTTCTTATGGCTTTTTATGGACTATCACATGTGCTTGTGCCTCAGTTCTCAGCGTGAGCATTTAGGTTATTTTGAGTACAAAAAGTATTTTACTCATGTGCAAAAATGATATCTTGTAGAGAAGTCATTATCAAATGAACAGTATTTTGGTCTGAGCTAACAAAATTCCTTAATAAATGAATAATTCTCAATAAATGTTGTATTTTCTTTGCCTTTATGTGTGCTCAGAATTACATAATCATGGCTGCTGACAGCATCCGGACAAAAAAGATCACTTGAAAAAGTCACAGAATTTAAAATTGTGTACATTGGTATGCCTGGTTTTAAAAATGTAGATATAGGTATATATCATTAGGCTATTATATCACAGGAAATATAAATGTATGTGCTTGTTTTGTCTAATTATTCATTCATTCATGCTTATCCTCCCCAGATAGCAAATTTGCTTTGACCCAGATCTAACCCACACTTTCAGCATTTTCAACTGGCCCACATACAGCATGGAATGATGCCACTTGGGTGGTCCGCTCCTGTCTCCCTAGATCTGGGCCACAAGCAAGAAATACCAATGCTCTATGTCAACCAAGACAAAACAGATAAACCAAAACTGGCCCACAACCTGAATACATATACCTGAGAGCACCACATCTTTACCAAATTTGATTTGGGATACATGGGTCATATTTGCTATTTTACATGTGGGCCATTTCAGGCTCACATCCATTTTGTCCGATGCTATCTAGATCTAGAGGTTTGCAGGGGGGCTGGAGGCAATGCCAGCTGCCATTGGGCGAGAGGTGGGGTACTCCCTGGATGGGTCACCAGTCCATCATGTAGAAGACAAACAACCATTCACATTCGCATCTACAATCTGCAATTTTAGAGTGACTAATTAACCTAAGCTGCATGTTTTTGGTCTGTGGGAGGAAGCTGGAGTACCCAAAGAGAACCCATGCAGGCACGAGGAGAACATGCAAACGGCTGGCGGGTTCAAACCCAGAACCATCTTACTGTGAGGTGACTGTGCCAACCACTACACCACCACCATACACTACAAAACAAACTCAAAAATTCACTGTTTCTTGGGCTCATAGATGGGTAAACACGTATGTTACAATTGAGAATTTCGTTTTAACGATGTTGAGGAGGCCGTATAATATATGTGTAAGCATCTCTGTGTTTGTGTCTCCCAAATCTCTCTATCCCCCCACTGCACACAAACACAAAAACGCTATTCACATTGTCATACTCTTGAACCCGAACTAGAGGGATAAAAATATATAGTACGGAATTTAAAGGCTTTGAAGAAGGAATCCGCCAGAGCAACATGCTCTCAAGACGAGCCAATGGGGACTCAGAGCCAAGCGGGAGCTAATTTGAGAGTGTTAATCGTGTCGCTGTACAGTTAGTACTTCGATCATGCTGCGATAATCTGTTTTGGCTCTGGTTGTAGTCTGTTTTAAGAAACTGTGCCTTCCAGCTCTCATCCAGTCTGAAAGGAGAGAACATGCACATATGACAGATGACCCAACAGGTAGTTTCATCCTACCAATCAGACTGCTGGAGGACGGGGTCTGCTAATACCCATAATACATGGCTGCCTATTTCCTGTTCAAACATTTCCATCCATAACTGTGATTTATTGAGAACAATTGTATCTTTTTTTTTCTTCTCTCCTCTTCATCCTCTACATCTTTCTGTCATCTGTCTATCCCTCCCTTCCACATTCTTCCCCGCGCCTCCTCTCCTCTGCGCGATCTGGTTTTTAACGACACGGTCGGGGAAGTAAAGTGAGGAAGAGCCTCGCTCCCAGGGGGGAAACAGCTGGGAGGAACTCATGATGAGAGTTTAGGACCCCTCACGCCCCCATCCACCCCCTCCCCAAACCCTTTCCCCCCCGCCTCTGTTGAAAGATGGGCGGCACAAACCAAACAGTACTAACACCTGGATTGACAGCCGCCTATCAGTTAAATGTGTGTGTTTTTGTGTGCTCTGTGTGTGTGTGTGTGTGTGTGGTGTGTGTGTGTGTGTGTGTGTGTGTGTGTGTGTGTGTGTGTGTGTGTGTGTGTGTGTGTGTGTGTGTGTGTGTGTGGTTTCAATGGTAAATGTTCAAGATGATGATAAGTCACATTCACAGTTATGGAAACAAGCAGGAGATAGAAATAAGCAGCAATAACTACACTAATAAAAACAAACTCTGCATCTTCATAATAAACTCATTTAAACATTTGAAAGTACACAGTATTTCTGTTTTTCTGATAAAAACCTCAAATTGTCTTCTACTGAGCCACACAGATCCTCTCAAACTTGTCGTGGGGTCAATGTGGAAGAAGAGGTAGAACATTGTTCTTTATCCTTCATATTTTGATTATAACATGATCAGTGTTTTGCTCAGCTTTGCACCTGTGGGAAAAACATATGGATACAGAGCACTGATTCCGAACGGATGCTTTTGAAATGTATTGATCCATATCATGAAATGCAGAGGACCTAGCAAAGGAATGAAGTAAAAAAATGAGCCAATAAAGAGGTGGGACTCATTCAGCTTTGATTAAGTCCAATGTCACCAACTGTTGAGAAAAATATCTGGCTGGAAGATACTTGAAAAAATGTTTTAAATGTGTAACACAATACATAGATTTAAAAAAAAAAAAAAAAAAAAAAAAGGTAAGAATAAGATGATTAACAAACTTGTGTTTGTAAACTTGTAATGTATTTCATTACGTATAAGAACCTTGGAACTGGTATATAACCATGCATATAAGGAAATGTGTATATATATATATGTGTGTGTGTGTGTGTGTGTGTGTGTGTGTGTGTATTTGCACTGTATTATTGTATGTGGATTAAGTATATAGCCTATTATGATACCATTGAATGACTAATGTAAAAAGGGTAAGTGTCATAAGCAAATGCTTAAGCCTTTTTGGTCAGAAACTGCTTAATTTATTTAATTATTTTTCCCTTTTGGCTTATTTCTAATGGAGATGAAGGACAAGGAATAAGGGCATCAGGGTCATCATGAGTTAAATGACTGAAATAAACTGAGGTTTTGTCTGCTAATAAAGCGGGGAAATGAGAGCGGTGAGACTCAACCAAAACAGTAAAGTTGCGGGTCGAAAAAGAAAAAGTGCATTTCAACAGCAAGGCAATTCAAGGTACTTTACATAAAACATAAAGTGCATCACGACAGAACATAAAAGCGACACATGGCAACATAAAAAGACATTTAAACACAATTAAAAGTGTTAAATTGTAAATGAAATTAAGCTAGAAACAGAGGCTGAAACGTTCCTTGGAACAGCAATCTTTGGTGACAATACTCTGTTGAGTCATCATTAGGGAGACGCCTTGTACACATAATTATTTGACCAAATGTTCATTAAAAAATATGTCTTAGAGCAGCTTTATAAGATGAAAAAGGTTGGAAATGTTGTCAAAGTCACAGCAAAATCTCAAAGTATCCACAACTGGACAAAGAAACATGAAATGTGTTTGTCAGATGTACTAATCCTATTATATATCTATATATATATATATATATATATATATATATATATATATATATATATATATATATATATATATATATATATATATATATATATATATATATATATATATATATATATATCTAAAGCATATACTGGATGAATTCAACCAATGTTAAGTTGTAACTTGACTTAACTAAATGATCAATCATCAAATTCTACATTCTGTTGTACGACTGTAAAGCAGAAGCTCCACACAGTTGCCTTGAGCTGGATTTCTGGCACTGCGTAATGGAAGCGATTTGTTCCTCGGCAGCTTTCACAGTAAGGTGATGGTATCTCCAGAAGGATCAAAAGTCACCCTGCCAAGCTTACGAAACACCTCGTGGCCTCATCATAAACCTGCACAGGATCTCAGGTAGTGGTGTGACCTCTTTAACTTGTTTAGTCCTGATCATTATTATTACAACAAGTGGCAGCATTACTATTATTAGTCTCTACTCCCGACAAAAACCTTTCATTTCTCCAAAAGCTCAGCATTTCAGGAATTTAGAAAACACGTCTACGCTTTCTGATGGATGAAGGAGTCTTTCTGAAGTTATATAATACGCTTTGGATATGGTTCAGGGCTGTGAAAGTCACATGAAAAATTTGATTCTGTGCCTCAACTTTTTAGTTTTTACCTGCTTCACATCACCTCTGCCGTCTAAACCTTTGCATCCAGGAATCCAGATGTGTGCTGTGAATTTTGAGATGCCAGTTAAGAAATAATATTTCACCGATTTTAGACTGATATATTTTTGCAGAGAAATAGAATATTGGTCAAGAAATGGCAGGGTCAGGTTTTAGGAATGATTCTGCATGACACAATTTATGTCTTTTACCAGCACAGAAAGTGGTGTGTCCTTTATGTAGCGAGGTGGAACGTGTACTAGAACTTATGCAGGGAACAGAAGTTAGTGTCCCACCACAGCTCTGCAGTTAACATTTGCCCTTTAAATAACTTCAACAACAAATCCTCTCTGACCTCAACCAAGTGTTTTAGTATATTTACAGCATGTAGCAGCGGGTGCCGATTCTAAAATTGATGGCATTGGATATTCAAAAAATATCGGTGAACACAGTCTGTGTCTTCCAGAATTGTTCAATATCAATGGTCTCATCTGGCAATAAGGTCATACATTTAAATGTTTGCAAATTCATTATAGAGACATAAAACCAGCTGAACCTCTATTGGTTGGTCCGAAATCTAACTATGTCTACCCAGTGAAATGATTTACATCTAAATGGAAAGAACCAAATAGGGCTGCACATTGTCGATCACTTGGCAATGCTTTACTTTAACACTTCGATTCAGCATTACGTTCAAAGCACTATGTAAACATTTAATAAATGGTTTATAACATACTATAATATAGTTGGAAGCCAGTTTAATCCTCCTGTTGTCTTCCCATCTACCATGCAACTTTTGTCGTTCTGGGTCAAAACAGACGCAGATTTGTTTGACTGTTACACTGTGTTACACCTTTTTAGCCAACTTCATTCTAACTTATTACCACAGGTTTTACACACTTTATTAGGAAATTATGCGAAAATACGTTTCCTTCAAATGAAAGTATACATATTTTTTGGATTTACACCTATTATCCTTCTGGGTCAAAATTGTCCTGATGAGAACAGGACGGAAAAGAACAGTTCCATATTCAATTTAACGGTCATTATACAATGCAGCAATGCATTTATTGCATTGCTGATTTGACATTTGACCTCTTCCCAACCTAAAACGTTGGTGAACTGTTACGGAATGAAATATTCAAATAAAAAGTAACAAACAAAAGGGGATGGAGATCCCAGCTGAAATAAATAAAAGATGGGGAAGTCACTGGGCCAGCCCCACAGTGGAAAAATAATCTAATCTAATTCAATCAAACAAAAGCCGATAACTAGACTACTGGTTATCTCCATCCCAAACTAAAATAACAATCTAACAAAACAAGAGAACTAGAGCCTGGACTGTTCCATTATGCCTACATCTTAGTGAGGTGGTTCAACTCCCAACTCTTGCCCACAGGTTGTTGGAAAGTTTTACTTTCATAGACAAAAACTCAAAGTAGATGCTAAAGTAAACCGTTATCTAACCACATCATTGAGATCAACAGGTGAAACTGTCCTACATTTACGCTGCTGTCACATCATATTTTTTTTATGATAAGGTAACCTAATGTGAACAGTATTTGACAGCTCTGTACTTTGGCATCCCGCCACAGCCACTTATGCGTCTGTCACCAGCCGTGGTAATATAACTAACAGAAACAGAAGGACCACTAATGACAGCAATGGACGCTCCAGTAATATGATGTCTGAAGGAAAAACACTTTAAGTTGCACCACCTCTGAAAGAAGAAAGCATGTCATTTGTGCATTTGCCAGGAATGGAGGTGATGCTGTGTTAGCATGAGAAAATATTCAAAGCATCCCCTGACTCAATGACTGTAATCTGCACGCGACGTTTGAGGATGGGAGTCAAAGGTCAAGTTTGAAACACTTTGTAAGCTTGAGTTGAATTATTCATACAGCAACATAGTACGTGTTAATGCAAATTATGTTTATGAAGGTTTTAAATATGCAGATGAAATTATGAAGCCAAAGATCCCTACACATATTTCTTACAATTCTTAACACTTTGTCTCCATAACAATAACTTAGTATGGAAATGCAGCAGGAGTCCATGAATTCAAATTCCAATGGAAGTTTAACACAGGAGCAACTTATTTTTGTGTGTGTATGTGTGTGTGTGTGCTAATCATAGCTTTGAATTCAGATCCAAGTCCCTTATGTGGCCTTTTAACTTTTTCAATGGCAGCCAATGTTGGTCTGTGGTGATGATGTGGCTCACTGTGGTTCTGATGAAGCATTGCAGCGTTCACATCATACTGAGTAAAAATGGCAGATACCTATTTCCTACTCGGAAATAAAGTTCAGCTTAGCTTTCAGACTCGGAAGCTTGGCTGATTCGGCTGTGTGTGTGTGTGTGTGTGTGTGTGTGTGTGTGTGTGTGTGTGTGTGTGTGTGTGTGTGTGTGTGTGTGTGTGTGTATATTGACATCTAGGTGTCAAATGTACTGACAGGTACAAGTGAAATAAACTTCACAGCTTGTTAACACTTGTCTTTGCCTTTTTCTCACCTTCGCCATGTGCAAATGTGTGTTTCTGTGGGTGTGTGTGCCATTCAAGTTCATTAGATTGGACTATTTAGATTTTGAAATTTACATTTCATAACAGGTTTTCATTGCCATTTTTTCTTGCTATATAGCCATCAAGACTGTTTTTTAAGAATATCAATCAGATTTCTTCATATCATAAGGTCTCTCAGTTCATTCTGAAGGGCTCTAGTATAGTGCACAGTGAACTGCATAGCACTGATTTAATCTCGGTCATATTTTCATAGTCATCAATTATTTATTATAACATTTTAAGTTTTTGTCCGGTAGTGTTTCAGTGATTGGGGTTGTGAGGAGAATTATTTTTAAAATGTGCCGTGACTTCGTAGAGAGAAAAGTGCTGCTGCATCATCAGGTACTTTCAGGTTCCAGATTTTCCAGTAAAAAGAATGTGATACCTCTTCTTTTAAAGACATTCAGCCAACATATTTTCCTCCTCACTTTGTCCTCCTCTGCAACCTGTGGACAACTCCTTCGTTATGAACGCATCTCTTCACTGGATTCATGTGAATGGAAGGCTTTTTTTTTTTTTTTTTACCATTTGTAATATCATTTTAAAGCATTTACAGACAAATAGAATCACTTTTCCTCCCACAATTTCCCACCTACACTTCAGTTTAAAGAAATTCTATTTTCAAAATTTCTATGCAAGATTAAATTTTTACTCTGAGCATAAATGGACAATAATATAACACTGAAACCTTTGTTATGTTATTGTTATGCGTGTAATTTTTGGATGAGTTCCAAAATAATATATATATAGTAGAATATCATCAGCGTACAAAGAGAGTTTATGAGTGCCTTTGAGTTCAATCTGTTTCCCCACATCAGATTAATGCATAATATCATAGAAGATCATATTTTTTTGTGGGCCAATGGACTTTGTGAAAACAGTAATGCAAAGCCTGGGCAGCCTTTACGTTTCCACATTCCAAGGAAAATCAAGTCATCCTTTCATGCATCCTTTTATGCATATCAAAGCCAGTTGAGTCAAGTCCGTGCTTGCTTACTAAAAATTCACTTTCCATTATTTTCTTCCAGGTTCATTTTAAACACCACCTGGAAGCTGCTTTTATTGGACCATAGAGCTTAATCTTGCCAAATCATCATTGGCCAGGAATTTCAACTTGGTATAAAGTGAGTGACACTTGTGCTAACAAGATCCTTTATTAATTTTTTTACTTTATTACCGTTGTTTTCAATATTTTATCTCTCATCTTTCTGCAAGCTGTCTTCTCCCAATTTCTCTGTCTGTGGCCTTTGGGGACAATTAATATCATTTCAATCTCTACTTCATTTCCTCATTTGCAAGAATCCCAAACATTTCCATGTTTTTTCTCCAACTCTGCTTTGCCAGGGAAACGTTGGAAATTACAGAGTTGGATTGTTTTTGGTCCACTGATCACTGACTTTATAGCTATATGGCTTTGCAAAGCGCTTTAATTAGATCATACTTATATGTATGGACTGCGTATGTGTAGATCTGATTACGGCTTTCTGTCAGTGGTTTTATGTCTGGGGTGAAACATGCTGCTTTGCGTGTATGAACTGATGTGACCTTTCAAGACACTAAGGATAAAACCCTGTGAAACTTGGAACCAACCAATCAATGCAAATCTAATTACTGACAGCTTCTGCATGCTAAGTCTGCGAGGTAGATCTTTTTAGGAATCAAAGTTATTTGGTGTATTTAAAGAGCTAAAGAGTAAATGCACACGATTCTGTACTCTTTAATTTGGGTTCCATTATGTATTTGGGCTGAAAAATGACTCAATCATCAGCTCCACAAAAACAACATATTTGCTCCTACACAGAAGAAAGAAAAAATAAACTTTCACTGGTTCATTGTGCTGCTTCTCATTCCATGTGACCTTGTTGGTAGAATTAGAGTCTGTGTAGAGACACTTTTCTTATTTTTAACAATTTCACATCTATTTATTTTTCTCTTTTCTTTTAACCTGTGTGAATTTAAGTAATGGCTCAAGCCATTTTAAAATCATTTCTGTCAAGGGTGTAACTTGCCTCTCGCCCAATGTCAGCTGAAATCAGCAGTGTCAACTTCATAAATCAATACATGCCATCAGTCTTGTGATTTTTCTCAACCAGTGTGATTTTTAAAGCAACTTTGATGATGAATTTAACATGTTATCATAACATGTTTAATAAAGTGAGACCTTCCTAAATGGTCCCAGTCCTAGTCTCTACTATACTGTAGGCTTATTAACAACAAATCTATAATCAGATTGTGTGTATTCAGTAAATAATCAAGCTACTCTTTTAGTCAAACACACTTTTTATTTATCATTCACAAATATTGTTAACGTTTACATCAGCTCTGATATTAACATTGGTAACATACAAAATCTGCAGTAGAAATGCAATACATTGCACAATTGTGTTTGGAGGTTGTTAAACACAATTTTATCAATTTATTACATACAAACACAGTTTAAGATACATATCTTAGTATGTATAGCACCAGTCAAAAGTTTGGACACAGTTGAATGATAAAGTTTGACTGGTACTGTATATACTGTATAAGATATGTGTGCTGCTTCTATACTACTTCCTAGCACTCATTTATTTTACATGCCTAAACTCGATCCAAATTTTGAACTGAAGTCATTATGACACACAGAGTAAAGAAGATTGCACACTGACAGCTGTAGCTCACACACACGTTGTCAAATGATTTTAAGTCGACTGACAATACCACTAAGGGGAAAGTACTGGTGAATAGCCATGAGTTAAGCGGAATGGCTGCTGAAGCAAGGGTGCAATGTTATTTTCATCAGAGACACATTGGAACAAAAGCTAAATGTGTATGTGTGGGAGTGTGTATACGTGCATGCGTGTTGGTCTGTGACGCTGTGAGGATCCGATCAGAGCTGGAGGTCGAACCGGGGAATGATGAGGTGGCGCTTTGCTCCCTTTCTTCTTTTTCTCTGCCTCTCTTTCTTCCTGAAAGACAGATTGCATTCCATCCTCTTCCCTGTAAAAAAAAAAAAAAAAAGGAAGAGGCAGACACATGGATAATGTGAAGGTATCTGCAGAGTGTGTGTGTGTGTGCGTGTGTGTGCGTGTGTGTGCGTGTGTGTGTGTGTGTGTGTTTGTGAGAGAGAGAGAGAAAGAGAGAGAGAGAGAGCGAGAGAGAGAGAGAGAGAGAGAGAGAGAGAGAGAGAGAGAGAGAGAGAGAGAGAAAGAGAAAGAGAGAGAGAGGGAGGGAGAAAAAAAGAGAGAGAGAGGAGGAGTGAATTAGAGGCTTGCTTGGCCAGCTTTAGACTGTGCAACGTGTCTGCTGCTGGTGGATCAGATGGCAGAAAGCTGCTGCTGTGCGTCTCCCTGCAGCTCATCTGCTCCATAATGTCTGCTTTCTGCTTAATTACAGCTCACCTGCAGCCCGGCCGGCGCTGCACACAGCCTCCTGGAGCGGGGGAAACGAGAGAATCGCCCATATAAACCTTTATTTGGACTGGGGGGGGGGGAAATGCAGCCGCTAAAAAGGGCTTTTATTATTTAGAGCCAATAACAATCATAACGTCTGCAAACCCCACAATTGTGCAGGTATTTCAAAATAGAGGCGGTTTCAGCCGACTGCAGCTATTTACACAAAAAATGCAAAAACATCTGGTTCACTCAAGAGAAAAGGTGAAGTTTTTGGGTTTTTTTTAATTATCAGCCTCCTCAATATCTATCCATCTATCTGATAACATGGGGTTAAAGGAGCACCTTCAAAGGAACACATTTCAATCAAATCTATTTAAATAGTTGGATGATTCTAATGGATGGTTTGAAGCATTTTCACTCCTCACCACTATATAAATGAGTTTTCTGCAAACCCAAGTCTGCAGGTTACCTGTAGTTTGCACCAATTGAAATACCTCCAGCATGATCATACTGGTCAATCTGAAGGCCTAAACTTCTCATTTTAAGAATTTGCCCCTGAGCATCAGCAGTAAGAAAGTTTATATATATACATGCATTACATTGGTGCAATGACACTTGAACTATGGGCAAGGATTATGGTTAGGGTTGGGGGTTTTTTTTGTGACAGCTCAGTTTTTCTGGTTTTAAGAATTCAGCCACACATGGCCAGACTCTTTAACATACTAAACTCCAACATTTAAGTCTTTTGGCATGATGGACCCATCTGTAGGTCCAGAGTGGTTGAATATATTGATGGTTGACCAATTTGCCTACCACCACCATCAAATATCAAAATTTAATGGACTTGCTGAACTCATTCATGCGCCCAAGAAAATGAACCCTTTTGGTTTTAGTCATCATATGGCCTTTCATCTATGGCCACCATCAGGACAAACTCTACAAGTTCTAAGGGTGTATGTCCATTTATCCAACACTTTTGTATTGTGAGGTTTATGAACACTGGATGCTTCATGAGCCACTAGCAATACCTTTAGTCCTTGTTATTCCATTGTTTCAGATGTTTGAGGTGTGCCTCTTTGGTACATATCATTCTTTACCCTCCAATCAGTGATAATCAGTAGATGTTACATGGTTCCAAAGGTAGAACTACAAGCCCACGCTTGGTCATGTCACATGACCAGGTGGCATAGCTCAAATGCTAATTTGCACGCCCCCTGTCTGATCCAAGGCAAAGTGGATCTGAGATCTGAATAGGGAGAACACAATAACACAGTCAAACGTAACAATGCTGTTCTTTTACAGACACTTGCAGGTTGATGAGTCACTGATTGAGATCTAAGTTATGTCTGAAGTGCAGCCTCTATGACACTCAAAGGAGAACTTCCCTCATACACTGATTTTCAACCAGTATTGGGAGTCATTAACTGACGGCACAGGAACTGTTGGATGTAAATTTAATGTATATAGTCAGTACATAACACCTCACTATCTCCTTTTTTAGATCGCAGAAGCATTTTTGTCTGCTTCATAGTTGTGACCAACTGAAGGTCAGATTTCACTTTGTTCTTATCTCCTTGTTTCCATTTATGAATCACAAAGATTCTTGACATCTACTGTATCTCCACTTTTAGTTTTGTAACGTGATGACAGGACTAACCCAGGACTGAGGAATGGCCTTAACCTGAGGCCAAACGTCCACACTGATCAGAGCTGAATTAGCAGCAGAAACAAAAACACCAGCTAAGCCAAACATACAATGAAACCAAGCACTTCAAAGACTGCAGTCATGTTCTGCACATATTAACAATCTGACTGTTAAAACCATAAAAACACTTTGCAAATCTAAAACAACTCTGACAAATGCAGAAGCACTTATTTTAAACCAAAACTACAACACACTGAAGACTAAAACTGAAATTCAGACATTTAGGTTGTGAACTAAGCTAGAACTGCTAAGACTGAAGCTATCAGAGCTATCAGAAGCAGTCTAAAACTGAGCTGAAATCAAAGTGAATCAGGAAGTAGACCAGAACCAGAAATAAAAATCTAGATTAAACCCGTGGCTGCTGCAGGAGGAGATCCTCCTCCGACCCTCCGATGCTCTTCAGGATCATGTTTCCCTTCTGCTCGCCCCCCTTTTTCCTCCTCTGATCCAAACTCCAACCCTTCTGCTGTGGAATTATGGAAGGAGGGACCTGCTGTTTTTTCTTCTTACTTCTCTCTTTTCTTATGGGTTTTTTTTTTTCTTTGAAGGAGGGGTCCATTCTTGTCTTCCCTAAACGTGAGCAACAGCAGCAGGATAATGAGGGTGCGTCCTAGTTGCTCCAGTCACAGCACCTCCCAGTTCTTCAGATTCCCATATAAAAACCCTGGTGGAAAGTGAGTGTAGGCAGTAGGGAGTTTTCTGCTGGGGTCAGGAGGACTGTGAAAAGACAAGCGGACCCTACCCCAAACACCCGTGTATGAGTGGAGTGTAGCAGAAAAAGAAAACACCCCCAACTTTTTTCCTCTCGCCTCAAAGAGTCTACATGTCTAGTGGCATCTAGACATGTTCAGCTTTGTGGATTTGCGGCTGGCGCTGCTGCTCAGCGCAGCAGTGCTCCTGGTTAGAGCCCAGGGCGAGGACGACCGTAAGTTTCATCACTGTTTACTGGAGCTTCTCAACCCTTTTTTGTTTTTTCTTTTTCTTTTTTTGTCTGGTTTTGGAAAGTGGATATTTTCTCTTCGTGTGTGGACGGCTGCTGAGATCTAGACAGAGAAAAAGTTTGAAGTAGAAATAAGAACTTTGATGCGCACTGATGCTTTGTCTCCACTTAGAGACAAAATAGATAGACAGGCAGACAGATAAACGTATGTAGTATAGAGTGTGCGTGATGCATTGGGCATCTCAAGAAGGCCTCTCTCTCTCTCTCTCTCTCTCTCTCTCTCTCTCTCCTCTCCTTGTGTTTGTCTGTCTCTATCCCCCACCCCCCTTCCATGCATGCTGAGCGAGTTGCTGCAGGTTTTCCAGGTTTTCCTCCAGGTGAGGGTTTTCTATAGTAGGATTAGCAGAAATGCACATTTTTTCAGATTTCAATCCAAAAAGTATTTTCAGAAAAAGTAGCTTTTTTCTGACTTAAAAAGCTTGCTATCCTCTCTCATTTTACCAATTGGACACCCTTTACAAACGCTGCATGCACCCGATGAACTCAGCCTCCCAAAGGCTGACCACAGCCTGAAAAAGCTGGTTAACGCGACAGTTATGGATTTATGATTGGAGAAAAAATAGCCTTTAAAAGGCTTGCCCCTCTCTGGCTGCACGCCACCAACAGCAGAGATTTGTCCGCTTGCAGCAGACACGAGTCAGATAGGGAGGCTTTTCACAGGCCTGATTGATGTGGCAGTGTAATTTGCTGCCTGAGGCCAAGTGTTGAGTTGGCCAGGTGAGCAAAAGAGAGTCACACAGGCAGAAAACACAGAGAGAGGGAGAATAGGAGGTGAGCAGGCGTATTCTTGTCTGCTAGAAACATTTGACCTCTCCAGCTTCAACTTTAAAGCTTACAAAAGCTCAGATGTATTCAAAAGGAGCATAAAAAGAATTTGCACAGTATATGTTAATATCAGCAGAGAAAAGGCCTCTGTTGGTGTTCAGACACAAACATTTTCATCCTGTAAGAAGACAAAGAAAATCAGCTCAGCTCTGGAAACAAGAACCAAGGAGCTCAAAATCAATTTTTCCAGATGTTCTTCTAGTCTGGAAAGGAGTCAGCTGTCTGTCTACCTGCCTGTCTCTCTGTCTGTCTATCTGAAGCAGATGTGGTTTGACCCCTCTGAACGGTCTCACAGCGCCACCCAGAGGCTTTTCTCTGCACCGGCAGACACATCTGGCCGCCACGTCCTCCACACCACCTCCTCCCCCTCCCTCCCTCCTCCTCCTCCTCTTCTTTCCACTCTTTTTTTTGTTTCCTCTAATTGCAAACACATGCGGAGTGTTTCCACCAGCTGCTGCCAAGCCAACAGTCTGCAGAGCTGCTGCTTTTCCCTCTGAGCTCAGCACTTTGGCACGCTGGGAGATTTACAAACCCTAGAAGGAGCCCCAATTTGGTTTTAGGTTTGCTGAGAAATCCAGAGCAGCAGCAGCAGCAGCAGCAGCAACGATGGAAAATGTGACTTTGAGTTAAAGCAGAGGAACATCAGCGCTGCTGTAATTCCTGCTGTTAGGAGGAAGTTTAATCACTTGCAGACGTGTTTGCTCCTTGCGTAACCAGCGCCTTGCTGTGCGTAACGATAGAGTGATATGCATCCATCGGTGCCCTCTCTGTCACCTCGTCCTGTCCTCTTTCTGATCCGATTCTGAAGCCACCAAACTTTTCCTAACACTCATTTCTCACTTTCATATACTGCTTGAACTCTTTCTGCTGTTGTTTTTATGAGCCTGTTTCACTTTTTTTCGTTTCTTTTGGTATTTTTCTCAACATAAAGCATTCACACTTTATGTTCATGCATATAGCTCTGTACACAACAAAATATAGACCTGTGTGCGTTATAAAAAAATGTATATTTCTAATTATATATAAACTATGTTCTGATTTCCTTTTACTTAATGCAATGTGGGTTTTTTAGCTATTTGAATCATTGTATTTGTTAAAAACACCAGTAAAATGATAGTTTGTGTATATACTAGAGTATCACAATAATGATAGATGCAGTTTGTATCAAGTTAAACTTGTTACATTTTCTTTTCATTCAATTTTTTAGATTTCCTTCTAATATATAGAGTCTTATATTTCTCTGCCTGTATGTGTATTTCTGTCATAGCCTACTTTCGGGGACACATTTTAGACTAAACACAAGTTATTTGAGAACAGTTTGTTTAATTAGCAGTGGGACCCAATTGTTACAACGCTTATTTCTTGTGGTCAGTGGTTATGGTTAGGGTAAGCCTCCAGGAAGCGATTATTAGTCTATGCAAATACCCCCAAATGTATCTTAAATAAGCTTGAGTGTGTGTTTGTGTGCGTTAAGGTGTCTCACCTATCTCTGTCTCTGTGTCGCCCCCCTCAGGCACAGGCGGAAGCTGCACCCTGGACGGTCAGGTGTTTGCGGACCGGGATGTTTGGAAACCAGAGCCATGCCAGATCTGCGTGTGCGACAGCGGCACGGTGATGTGCGATGAGGTCATCTGCGAGGACACAACTGACTGCCCCAACCCCATCATCCCCCATGATGAGTGCTGCCCCATCTGCCCCGATGATGGTACACACACACACACACACACACACACACACACACACACACACACACACACACACACGCACACGTTTTCTATTTCTTTCTTTCTTTTTCCTTTATGTTTGATCACAAATGTTACCTGCCTTTACTTTTATTATTATTTTGATTTTTCTCCACCCTGTTTTTTTCTCTGCATAATGTAATTTTTCCTTACATAAAAGGAAAATCCAAATCATTTAAAAACTTCACACTTATCGTTGGATTCCAAGATGAGATTACCTGACCCCATCAACACCCCCCTCTGACCCAACACCCCCCATGACACTCGTGCACACACACACAGACACACACACACATCAGATTGACACTTCATTCTGCTTCCTGTGCTCATTTTACAATTATTTCAAAATTCTTTTAGATTTAGACTTATTGCTCTACATTTTTTTATTTCCACATCGATATTTTTTGTTGGTTTATTTAATTATTTAATTTAATTATCTAACTTGACATCTCTCTGTCTCCCTCTCTTCTCTCTCTGCAGGTCTCCAGGGACCTCAGGTTGAGGTAATTATCATTTCATTGATTTATCAACCTTTCAAATGATTAGTCTATATATTAATAAAATAGAAATAGTGTTATCTAGTTTTTATGAATTGCCCTTCATATACAGTATATATATATCATTATCATCACCATCACCACACAAACAGAGTGATTCAATGAAATAAAAATACTTGTAGCTATTGAAAATAACAGTGTTGCTAGATTGATCAGATATTTTAACACATGAAAACCAGCTGTTAGATGTTCAATATTTAACTAAATCCATATATTGCTGATTGTTGCAAAAAATATCAGACACAGTTAGTTGATTGTGCTTTCATTATAGTCTGATATATTCATTACATGAGTTGGTTATCAATCATTGACAACACTCTTTTTTCTTTTTTTCTTTTTTTTACTCACAGGGACCCAAGGGAGAGCGTGGACCCAAGGGAGACAGGGTAGGTTCACACTCTTTTCCTCCTTCTAATTAACTTGTCACTCTTTTTAGTTACTGTCTTGTCACCTGAATGCCTCGCGGTGTGTTCACAGTCTGGCGCTGAGCTGATTCTTGTGTGTTTATGTTGGAGCTGAAGCGGCTACACTTACACAACAACAACAACAACAACAACAACATGTGTTTCCATTGTGTCTCAGTTCAAGCAGTGGTGGAAACAGGAATCAGATTCTTTAGTCTAATACAGCATTGATCTTACTTACATTGGCATTTGGGGGGAAAAGGCTTAAATGCATGTAAACATTTGACTGTTTGGTAGCTTAAACTTCTGGGAAGGTGTCATATTTGGCATTGTTTTTAACGATATAGACTTTTTCTGTTAAGTAACTACAGGTTAAAGCTTTTAAGCTACTTAAAATTTCCAATTCTGTAACTTCTAACTTTTACTTCTGGATTTTATTTGAAATTGCTTGTTTCTATAAATCAATACAACAAAGTGAACTAAAGCGAGCAATTTGGTTCAGCAGAGTTTGTGACTAATGAAAGCAGTGAAACGATCAGCTGCTCTGAAAACACGCTGAGATCATGTTGAAACCTGCACACTGAGGCTTAAAGTGTTTGGAGCAGGACAGGAAGCTGTGGGAAAACTTAGAAACTGTGAAGAAGAGATGTTTTTGTCCCACCGAGGCATAAACTGTCCTATTTTTTTAAGGCTTCATTTTTCATACAAAACACTACAAAAAATGAAATTCTCAAAAGATTTAAGGTGGCTTTGTGTGAGTGCAGCCAGGTTTTGGATTGTGTTTGCAGTGGTGATGGCACTTCCATCTAAATAGATGGAGACTCACTTTTTCTCAAATTTGGATTTGATTCAGATATTTGAGACATTTTTGGGTTTGGTTAACTCTCCTGTAGCTCAGTTGGAGAAGGTAAATAGAATATATGAAAGGCAGTGGGTTTACAGTAATTATCATTAGTATTATTTTAATGTATTTATTATTTTATTTTTTATAAAAGTGACAGTTTATTTAGGGTTTGTGATGATGATGTCACAAAAGGACAGAACAAGTCACTTATTGACAGTTGTTACCCAGCTCCATATGTGGGTCTTGGTTGATCACACGGTCAGTCATACACAGTCCAGTCTAGGTAGCATCTCCTCCAGGTTTTACTGCTGCCTCCATCACTCTGGGGAGCAACTGAGCCTGTAAAGACACAAAAAGGAAAATTAAATCTTAAAATCATGTTTTAGATTCAGAGCTCTGCATCCCGATGACCCTTATTCTGGCTCTTGAGCTTGACCTTTCTCTCTCTCTCTCTCTCTCTCTCCCTCCCTCCCCCACAAATACAGGGCCCTGCTGGTGCCGCTGGCAATGATGGTCAACGCGGCCAGCCTGGACTCCCTGGACCTCCCGGCCCTCCTGGACCCCCCGGCCTTGGTGGAGTAAGTCATGAGTTTTTCTTGTATTTTTTTGTATATGACCGTTTAGGTCTAAATTGACCAGTTATAAGCCAATCAGGGCTGGAGGCAAAAGTCACATGATTCATGCAAGTAGGTAATTTGTTGGATACAGGTGTGGCATCACTTTTTCTGTGGTGGTCAGACAAATTGAGAATACTCATACTACCCATCATTAGTATCCAACCATCCGTAATTGCTTCATAAGATAAGATAAGATAAGATAAGATAAGATAAGATAAAATAAGATAAGATAAGATAAGATAAGATAAGATAAGATAAGATAAGATAAGATAAGATAAGATATCCCTTTATTAGTCCCACAGTGGGGAAATTTCCTCTAGGTTGTTCAACTGAATGTTGGTAAAGTGAGAAATTTCCAAAAGTCGTTATAGTTCACTTTGATAAATGGCATCAAAATGTGTCAGTATAAACCAAACAGAGCATACTCAATGTGAACATAGCTTCAGAGAGGACATGGAGAGTGGGAAAATAAACTTGAAGATTTATCACAGGATCTAGTTTTGGCTTGAAATGGCAACTTTAGCTTGGAGCTTGGCTGTAAGTGTGGGGTCAAAAGGTCAGAAGTTCATTAGGGTTGTGGATGCTTGTTTGATCCAACAGATGACAATCAGGCTACTACATGTGAGCACGCTAGGCTAACATTTTAATTTAGCATACTGTGATTCAGTTAACCATTGACCTCCATCATCACTGACTTTAGCATACTGAAGCTGCATTCATATCCTCATTCTAGTTTAACTCTACTGAGCTAACATTCGTAGTCAAATTTTAGCATATAAATGTAAAATTTACCATTGACTTACATGCTAATTCACCATGCTGAGCTGGTGAATTAGCATCCCGGTTTAGCATCCAAATCAAATTTAGCATGCTTAGGTAGTATCTGAATTTCATTTAGCATACTATGATTCAGTTTACCATTGACCTCCAACTTACTAATACTAAAACATCATCAATGTCAATGACAGATTTCGATGCTAATTGTTCAGTCTAAGCCAACAGGGACTCCAAAGCCAGCTTTAGCCTGGATTTACCCCCCTGATTGCAAATTATCCATCCTCAGTGTGATCAGAACATCGATAGCATTCAAAGAGATTTCTCTGAGCTCAGAAGTACAAGTGTGAGGAGTGAGAAGGTCAGAGGTTTGGAAATGAAAGCACTAAGCATTTTGTTCATTATTTACAAAGGTAATGAAGGTAATTTACAAGGTTCAAAATATCACAAAGATTAGATTTGGATATGTTACAGCAGCATAGGAAACAAGGGACATGGCTGTTAGCAACTGGCTTGAGGGTCAGGGTTAGGGTTAGGGTTAGAGGCCAAATTAAGCTATGATAATGGATCTGATAATTTTACCTTTGAGTTGCTTTATGCATCAATCTTAATTTTTGGGATTTGATTGAGACATAATTTAGCATGTTTTGGCTGGAAATCCCTCAAATCTATCATCATATTTTGTTGGAGTTATTGTTCAGGAAATCACTGAAAACAAACCTTTTGGAGAATAATGCACAATACTCAACAACACTGAAAAGGCATTTTATTCGTGTTTATGAAAGGTTTGAATCTAAATTTAGTGAAGGGAATTGACATTTTCAAATGATATGTCACATGACTGATGGATTACAGTTTTCATATTTCAGAATGATATAATTATTTATTTGGTTAATCTGTTTCTGTTTGTTTTTTTCAGAACTTCTCCCCTCAGATGTCTGGTGGTTACGATGAGAAATCTCCTGCCATGCCTGTGCCTGGACCCATGGTAGGATACACATAACACACACACACACACACACACACACACACACACACACACACACACACACACACACACACACACACACACACACACACACACACATACACACACACACACACAATGTATCATTTCTCTTTGAACAATGTGATGCAGTATCTAATCATGCCTATTTTTAATTAACAGGGCCCAATGGGACCCCGTGGACCCCCTGGATCTCCTGGCGCTAGCGTAAGTACACCACTTCTTCCTTCCTCAACTCAAAAATGTTTCAAAGCTGACGCTTGGAGGTTCTAGAAGGAGAGGGTAGTGATAGTATGTGTACCTTATACATCACCATCATGTAATCGCCATGACATCACCGCCCTCTCCTCAGCACCCAACTGGCTTGAAGCCAGTGCTCCATCACCATCCTTTCCTTCAACACACTACAATCCATTTCCCTAATGTAACACATGTAATCTAACTGACTTATAGGACGCAGTGAGAATAGTCCCACTTACAGCTCACACAGAGGCTGAACCATGATAGGTCTGCTTGTTTCAACTTTGAGCGATCTAACATGTCCTTCAACACAATCATACAATTGAAGTACCAGTGAAACAGCATTTTCGTACCTTACATTTATTATGCGACATGCTTCTCACTAGGATACGAGTAGCCAGCATCAGGAAGGGTATTTCAAATGTGGCATAGCTTTGGGATTCTTAAATTTACCAGTACCACTTAAATTAACCGATAAAATCTGAGGAACCCCCTGAGGCTGGCTTGAGTGACTGATTCAGTAGTCTAGAACAGATACGAGAAAGTAGTCGAAGCTACCCAGGACACCATAATAAGTCACTGAAAACCAGTCCTGTTTTTCTCATTTCTGCTGCATTTATTATACTGCTACGGTTCCCACCCAAGTAAGCTGGCAGCAACCACAAAGCAAAGATACCCTTCTGACAAATGTCCTAAGTAGAGGTTTGCGAGGCAAGAGGTCCATATATAACAGTTTTAATTCCGTTTTTATCAGTTACAATAGTTTGAACATATTTGTACAGTATTGGTAGATTAAGTGCAGTAGTGACTGTGTTTTTTTGTGCCCCCCCCCCTACAGGGACCTCAGGGATTCACTGGCCCCCCTGGTGAGCCTGGTGAGGCTGGATCTTCTGTGAGTATCAGAAACACACAAATACACACCCTATATTGCACCTTACTAGTCTGCAACATTCTCACCTTGTGTGTGTACTTGTGTGTCTCTACAGGGTCCCATGGGTCCCCGTGGCGCCGCCGGCCCCCCTGGAAAGAACGGAGAGGATGTAAGTCGATTGGATCACATTCACCTTCTATGACTGTCTCTTTCTTTCAGTTTAGAGTATATATCGACTTATTCTATACTCTGATCCCCTTCTCTCTGTCTCTCTTTATTCCAGGGTGAGTCTGGCAAGCCTGGTCGCCCTGGTGAGCGCGGACCCTCCGGCCCACAGGTAAGCCACCGTGGCAGCACACTCCTTTTTTGTGATACAATGTAACAAACAATAAAACAGAGCTGTGATAACAAATTGTAACCCCCTTTTCTCTTTTTCTTTTTTCTCAGGGAGCTCGTGGATTCCCAGGAACCCCCGGTCTGCCTGGCATCAAGGGACACAGAGTGAGTCAGAGCAGATGTGACCTGTCATTCTCCCCATTCAACGCATTTCAAATCATTAGTAAAGCATCTCCTGACTGTGTGCTTCAACAATATGTCTTACTTTCTCTGTAGGGATTCAGCGGTCTGGATGGTGCTAAGGGAGACTCCGGCCCTGCTGGACCCAAGGTGACTGTCTCTCTTGTTATGTCTTTCTCCCAGACTTGAACTGCTCATTTTTAAAACTGTTCATTTTTTAAATGTAACCCATACCATTATCAGTAGGAGTAATGATAATAGAACTTTGAATAGCAGAATTGCAGAATTAACAGTGGCAGTAGGAATAGAAGGATTGGCTTTGATAATAGTGACAGTGTTAGTACTTGTTGTAGTAGTACTGGATAGGGTTCTTCAGTGAGTAGTATTCTACTTCTGAAAAGTTGGGGAACTCACAAGAGAGATTTTAAAAATGGAAGTTGCTTTAACCGAAAAACATTGGCTCCTACATTTCTCACAATACAACAAATACCATCTGTTCCCATTTCTGCCAGGTAAAATTACACAATCCAACACTGTAATGCAGGTTTTCTGTCGTAAATGTGTAGTGTCCAAGCCCAAGCCAAGATATCTCTGCTTCATGCCATAGTCCTAGCACTCGTGATAAATACATTGACCATTATGTGTAAAATCAGCAGACTGAGCCATAACAAGCCTTGTTATTGTTATGTAGCACATTAGCAGTAGCCATATTGACTACTTAAAGTAATATTACAAATGAGCCTACAGTTTCTAGTATTCTCATCAAGATTCAAGATTCAAGATTCAACTCACCTGCCTGTGTCTGTGTGTTTAGGGAGAGGCTGGAAGTGCTGGTGAGAACGGAACCCCTGGCGCTATGGTGAGTAAAACAAGTGCCCCCTATTACCGCTGCATTTTCCCTCCTTTCTAATTAATACCAACAGCTGACCATCTTTGTCTTTCTCAATCTCAGGGACCTCGTGGTTTGCCTGGTGAGAGAGGCCGCACTGGTCCTTCTGGAGCTGCTGTGAGTCCACGCACACAAATACAACTACTGTGATCATTTAGCCAAACAATCAATGAACATATCAATCAATCATGTTTGTCTATGTGCTACAGGGAGCTCGTGGTAACGATGGTGCTGCTGGTGCCGCTGGACCTCCCGTAAGTCTACATCTTTCATTCTGTATAGCTCTCTTATAATTGTTCTAAAAAACACTTAAGGAATCTCCAGTTTTAAGTGTGAACATCCAAAAACATTTAGCATATGATGGTTCCTGGGAACCCTGTACTCTTGTAAGGATCCCTGTCCTTCATAAGTGTTTTTGAATGTACAGCCTCCTACGACTTCTAGTTCAAAACCCTCAAGGGTGATTGTTAAACAAGACAAACACCAAAAAAAAACATGGTACAGGGTTGTTATGTGATAATATATATTGTTTAGTGTTTTATTTAAAGGTACTATTGAAGGACAGGTTGTTCCTGTGTTTTGTAAAATTTAGTCATTTAAAGATTGGATTTAAAAAAAAAAAAAAAGCAAATCAATATCCTCTTTCTGTGGTGGTACTGACCAGTCCAATCTTCCACACTCGTCTGAATTTTTTTGTCTTATTGTTTTTCCTCAGGGTCCCACTGGCCCCGCTGGTCCTCCTGGATTCCCTGGTGGCCCTGGATCCAAGGTACAACTACGCTCATCATGGTTTCCGCCAATAATCTACAACATCCTCCATTTCCTTCATCTGCAACATCTTCTTTATCTTCCACAGCTTTCACCATGCATCTCTCTTCTCTTCTCTTCTCTTCTCTTCTCTTCTCTTCTCTTCTCTTCTCTTCTCTTCTCTTCTCTTCTCTTCTCTTCTCTTCTCTTCTCTTCTCTTCTCTTCTCTTCTCTTCTCTTCTCTTCTCTTCTCAGGAGGAAACATTGTAGAGGTCATTAGACATTTCTCTTAGCATTAGTGTAGCTAGTTGATCTTTAATTTGACCTTTGACCCAACTGGGGTCAAATGGAGTGGGGTCATACAAGGTCATTCTAGCTGCATAGGAATTTTGTTCTGTGCCCCAGTCTCATCCTACCTACTACCTTTGTGCAGGTTTTGGTATATAGCGGGTTCACACTGGAAGTGACCAAATTAACATATCAATACTAAATACTAAATTTGCTTCATATTTGAGTGCACTGTTGAACGATACTATTGGCAGCAACAAAAATGGAGGAACTGCTCACAATTGGAAAAAAAAGAACGTCATATCTTTGAAAATATTGCATTTTCATTGAGGTTGATCGGCACAGTTTTTGACTATTTCTAGTTAATCCAGTATATGTATACAAACTATGGAAACATACGGTATAACTGTATACTAATCTTTACAATGACTCAGAAATTTGCTCCAGGAATCTTATGTAGTGGCATTTTGAAAACTGACCAAGGCTGTCTTTTTTTTAAACTTGAAAACGGTGTTTCCTAATATTATAATCCTCTCTTCTCCCATTGTAATATGTTATTTCTGCAACTTTTGCATCTTTTCTGTCATACTAATATTACTCGGTCCTACACCATGACAGATTAAATAGTCACTGTTGGTTTGGACATGATTATCTGACCGTGTTTCTTTGTTTCCCTTCTACCCAGGGTGAAGCTGGTGCTCAGGGTGCTCGTGGAGGCGAGGGTCCCGCTGGAGCCCGTGGTGAGCCCGGTAACCCCGGACCTGCTGGTGCTGCCGGCCCATCTGTAAGTGCCAACAATAATCCTCTATGATGGACTGTTTAGGTCCTAGAAGAGATCATTGTCCTACTCTCTGTGATGATGTAATAGCACCTAAATCATTCGAAAGAACCTCCTGGCTTCTGGATTGTTCTTAAAAAACTCTTCCCTTCTTTCACCTTACAGGGTAACCCCGGAACTGATGGAGCCCCCGGAGCTAAGGGAGGCCCTGTGAGTAACTCATCTAAAATATTTACTTTTACAATATAAATATATCTGGACTAGAGGTTTAAATCCCTTTCTGGGTCAAAAGTTTGAGAGAGACATTCATTTAACTAGGGCTCGGGTTTCACAGGCATCATAGCCATAGAGTATCATTACTGCCAATGAAGCAGGATGTGACTATGTTGTTGCTGTGTGCTGCCCCCTGCAGGGTACTGCTGGAAGTGCTGGAGCTCCAGGTTTCCCCGGACCCCGTGGACCCTCAGGACCCCAGGGTGCAGGTGGTGCTCCCGGACCCAAGGGTAACACTGTGAGTAAAGCTTTCTGAAAACTAATCATAGCCATATTATCTTAAATCTATCTCTGTAATGGACATGGTTAAAAGTGAATAAATATTGCAGAATCAAAACTTTCACCAAAATATTCTTGATGACAGGAAATAAAACATATTACTTAAATTTCCTGCCAGTTTGCTTTTAACAGCTATTTATGTTGTTGATTTGTTACTGAGATCTGTCTCAGTTATTGTTTATTGGTCACTGACCAGTTATTACCTGTTGATCAATTGGTTTTGTTTGTTTATATTTGCCTATTTACTTGTTTCCCTCAGGGTGAGGTTGGTGCCCCAGGATCCAAGGGAGAGCCTGGTGCCAAAGGAGAGGGTGTAAGTTCACTACAGTCAGCATCTGTATGAGCACATGTATGTAAAAACATTCAGTTTCTTATGCTGCCTATGTGTTTGAATTGTCCAGGGTGCTGCAGGAGTTCAAGGACCCCCAGGACCTCCTGGTGAGGAGGGCAAGAGAGGAGCTAGAGGAGAGCCTGGTGCTGGAGGATCCCGTGGAGCTCCTGGAGAGCGAGTATGCATCTCAACTAAGTTTTACTGTATTTTAATATGTACTGTAATATTCGTAACATTTGTTGTAATGGGGAGGGAAAGAGATACAGTCGCCCTCTGGTGGTGGCATTTTTAACATCTCTATATAGAATTGTGCTTACAAGAATCTCTGTGTCATGAGTCAATATTAGATAGGTTAATAGGTAAGAGGTTGCACTTTTGCGCAGCTACAACTTATTTCAAATTAAGAAACACAAATATGATTAAATATTGTTCTCTGCTATGATCCCAGACACTGCAAAGAGTCGAGGGCAAAGGTGAAAATGTTACTTACCCCTATAATACAAACTTATTGTACATTACATTAGCCACAAATGATGCACCTCCAACCCTGTATTGCCCTTTGCAGGGCAGAAAAAGAGGGACCATGAATTCAGGGATATTTTGTCAAAATCTGATTACTGATACTTGACCTATTGTTCATAATCAATGAAAAAGACCAGGACTAAAATAGAATAGAATAGACTCATTCATTTGCAATTGTAGATACTCATGCTTACTGCAGGGGGTGGTGAAGTCGTAGGCACTCCCAATTTGTCACACAATACATTATGACTCAAAGTGTTTTATATTGATTCTGATAACAAAGCTGTAACTTGCAAACTGTTCAGACAATATTGTAACATTTAACTTAGGTACAGTAAAGTTTGTTTTACTCTTCTGGACACACTGGAGAGTACGTTACAGTTTTGGCATGTCCATTCTGGGCTAGATGTAGTATGTCAACCTTTGTTCACAGAACTAAGTGAGTGTTGATTCTCTCTGCAGGGTGCCCCTGGTGGTCGTGGTTTCCCTGGCTCTGATGGTTCTGCTGGACCCAAAGTAAGTAAAAGACAAATCCACACAGCTGATATGTTCCTCAGATACTTATGTTTAGTTTCCATTTAATGAATCTTATCAATCTTCTCCCTCGTTTTACCCATCATAGGGTGCCACTGGTGAGCGCGGTACCCCCGGTGTTGTTGGACCTAAAGGTTCTACTGGTGAGCCTGGCCGCACTGGTGAGGCTGGTTTGCCCGGCGCTAAGGTGAGCGAGTGAACTGTCTATTACATACATACTGTCATCAACATGATTTATATACTGTACACTAAACCTTTGATGTCTAACCTTTAGGGTATGACTGGCAGCCCTGGCAGCCCTGGACCTGATGGCAAGCTGGGACCTTCTGTAAGTTCAGCACAGTCAGATTAATTTTAATGTCATCAAAACACCTCCATTTAGTGTTAATTTAAATCAATCTTTACTTAATCCATTTTACCAGGGAGCCCCTGGACAAGATGGTCGCCCTGGACCCCCTGGCCCCGTTGGAGCCAGAGGCCAGCCTGGAGTCATGGGATTCCCCGGACCCAAGGGAGCCGCTGTAAGTAATGTTTCTCAAGCTACACAGTATATTTGATTAGATGTTAAGGAACCAAGACATTATAGTCAGTAAACTGCTGAATAATAGCTTACTTAGGAAATGGTCTCCACATCCCCTGTAATTGTGCTTTTCCTTTCTTGTCTGTAGGGTGAGGGTGGAAAGCCCGGTGAGAGAGGAGGAATGGGACCCACTGGCGCTCTTGTAAGTTGTCTACTCTCGGATACTCTGACTCTACTGTACTCTCATGTTTTTCAGTAATGTATAGAAGCTATAACTTGTGTATCTAAAAGCCTGCTGTTTATTTAGGGTGCCCCTGGTAAGGACGGTGACCTTGGTGCTCAAGGCCCATCTGGACCTGCTGTAAGTACAAAACACACACACATACACACACACACACACATCTCCACCAAACTCAGTTGCAGTACTCCTCATAAGCATTGCGGGCCCTCACTACAAAATATTTAAATACACATTCATATTTACGTCTCACTTCTGGTCATTCTGTATTAGTTGTAACATTCCCTCTCTTGCTCCTTAGGGTCCTGCTGGTGAGAGAGGAGAGCAGGGACCTGCCGGACCTCCTGGATTCCAGGGTCTTCCAGGACCCCAGGGTGCCATTGGTGAGACTGGCAAGCCCGGAGAGCAGGTACTGACTGAGATATAGTTAACTTATAGTTGACTATAGAAAATATAGAATAATGGTTTCTAGTGAATGGTAATAAACATTTAAATTTGCCTCTAACACCCTCTCTTTCTCTGAAAATCTAGGGTATTCCCGGTGAGGCTGGAGCAACAGGAGTCGCTGGAGCTAGAGTAAGTCACCCCCCATCATTAAAATCACAGTTTCTCAGCAGTCTGCTCCCAGACTAGAAAAATATCCAATAATGGAGAATCATTTGATAGTTTGACCATTAGACTAGGCTACATACACTGTTAAAAGCTACATGTTGTTGTTCCTGTAAATTTATCAGTGACATTTGCCATAAAAGCCAAACGTCTAAAAGCTTACTTTTGGTTTGAAATGTAGGTCACTGTGGCACAGTGAACCAATTTGGTTTTTTCCCTAGTTTTAGTCCTTCTAGCTGGAGCTTGAAAAAGTCAGTTGAATTTACCATTAGCTTGCCAAGTAGCATGCAGGTTCATTTAGCAAACACATTGATCTTATTCCTAACAGGCTAATGCTAGTTGATAACAGGCTAATGCAAGAGATTGTTTGTTGGCCAGGGAAATGATATGGCTTGTTGTAAGATTACATGATCTAAAACCAAATCAAAGAGTTGTGGAAGTCCAAAATGACTACTCATGTCCTTTATATATAATAGTGCTTGTAAGCTTGAAAACTCACATTAGCTAGTACTTCCCTTTGGGCAATATCATCCACCTTATGGATAAACAATTTACAGTTGGATAGTTTCTCATGATTTGTTTGAACACTCCTGCACTCCCTTTTCAAGTTACCTAACTCTATCACTTCCCTCACTCAGGGTGACAGAGGATTCCCCGGTGAGCGTGGTGCTCCTGGTGCATCTGGCGCTGCTGGTCCCCGTGGATCCCCTGGATCTGCTGGAAACGATGGTGCTAAGGTAATCCCAGCAGAGATTGAAAGAAAATCCCTATGAAGTTCTTATTGGTTTGCTGTGTGACCACATGGCACACAGGTAGAGTTTGGGCATATATTCTCCAATTGAGTCAAAGATCTTCTTTAACTTGTCTTCTCCCCTTTTTCCTTTCCTCTTCATCCTCAGGGAGACATTGGAGCCCCTGGTGCTCCTGGTGCTCAGGGTGCTCCTGGACTGCAGGGAATGCCTGGTGAGCGTGGTTCCGGTGGTCTTCCAGGACTGAGGGGAGACAGAGTGAGTAACCATAACTGTATTCTTCTCTATATACCAGGTATACAGGGTGAGGTCCAACTAGGGACTAATGGTGTGAACAGAGCACTTCCATGATTATCAGATATCATCCACAGTAGCTCCCCAATGTTACCAGCATTAAAACTATTACCAACATCCACACACTGCCATACTCTCCATCATATGACCAGCTATAGCACCACCTACACAATGCTCAGTATTACAGGATCACACCTCACTCTCCCTCTCCATCCAATAACCCAGGGTGACCAAGGAGGTAAGGGTGCTGATGGAGCTCCTGGCAAAGATGGCCCCCGTGGTCTGACTGGACCTATTGGACTTCCTGGACCTGCTGGATCTACCGGAGACAAGGGAGAGCCTGGCCCCTCTGGAGCTGTTGGACCTTCTGGAGCACGCGGATCCCCTGTAAGTACCTGTTTGTCTGTCCCTTCACCAGAGCCATAAGTTCTGCTCATGTTATTCAGAACATTTAGGAGAAGAGGATGACATTTCAGTTTAATTTACTCCAGTTTCACTATCACTGCTTTAACTTATCTTGACATCCTTGCCTCACTCTTCTTCCTCCTTGTTTTCCTCAGGGTGAGCGTGGAGAGTCCGGACCACCTGGACCTGCTGGATTTGCTGGACCTCCTGTAAGTCACTTCTTCGTGAATGCCCTAGCTTTGTCCACAGACTGTTTTTCTTTTGCTTGGAGATTCAACACAGAACTTACTGAGTAATTCATTTTTCACCACCATTCGATCTCAGGGTGCTGATGGACAAGCTGGTGCTAAGGGAGAGGCTGGAGATAATGGTGCTAAGGGAGATGCTGGTCTCCCTGGCGCTGCTGGACCCACTGGTGCTCCTGGACCCCAGGTTTGTCAAATTATTCACTCAACCATTTATGATATAGAAAATGCAGTAATTTATGGATACATTGCCCGCTCCTGGCTTGACCATGTTGACTGACAATAAACTGTGTTCTTTTAGGGTCCCGTTGGAAACACTGGTGCCAAGGGAGCTCGTGGTGCTGCTGGACCTCCTGTAAGTTACTACTCTTGTTCGACTTAGACCTTCTCATTCACTGTTAAATATACACGGATACCTACTTGTCTGACCTCAACTTCAATTCTTACATTAGGAGCATTACAAGCAGAAGTGTAGAGGTCAGAGTCACAGTGCCCCTGACCATACTGGCATAATCATGCAGTGATTGTATGAGCTGAGCAGAGAGAGTTGAAAACAATTAGGTGTAGTATAGAGACAGTCCAATACTAGGGATGTTTTCATTTAGATATGTTACTTGGATGGTTAAAAGTGAATTTTTATCATTTGTTTTAGTTTTTTTAAATTATTTTGATGCAGTCATTATTTTCCTGCCTTTTTCAGCTAATGGACATTTGTCTTTTTCCTTAGGGTGCTACTGGCTTCCCTGGTGCTGCTGGCAGAGTTGGACCACCTGGCCCCTCTGTAAGTCTTCATCTATTGTTATTAGCAGTGATACTGCTTCACACTTTACTACTCATTGACCATAGTTTATCTTATTCAGAATCACTCCATGCAAGTTGGCCTATAGCAACATTTAGTATTTTATCCCTTCCCCCTATAGGGCAATTCTGGAGCTCCCGGACCCCCTGGACCTTCTGGAAAGGAGGGACCCAAAGGAAACCGTGGTGAGACTGGACCTGCTGGTCGCGCTGGTGAGATTGGTGCTTCCGGACCTCCAGGATCTCCTGGTGAGAAGGGTAGCCCTGGTGCCGATGGTCCAAACGTAAGTAATCTTTACAGCACAACCTCACAAACTGAAATATTACCATAATGAGGCCCCTACCTTAACTGATCAAAGAACCAAATTATTTGTCGCTAATAAATGGCAGCCTGATTTGATACTGACTAACTTAACCTCTATAAGTAGTAGCAGTAAATGACTATATGAAGTCCATGTTCAGGTTTTGGTTTGTGCCAGTTTACACATTGAAGTTTAATCACTCTCTCCTTCTCGCCCCCTGCAGGGTAGCCCTGGTCAGCCTGGAAGTGCCGGTATTGCTGGACTGCGTGGTATTGTTGGTCTGCCTGGACAGAGAGGAGAGAGAGGTTTCCCTGGCCTGCCCGGACCTTCTGTAAGTTCCCATTGTTACAAATTTACAAACTGTACAGGAGATCTGATGGAACCAGGACAGAAAACTCAAATGTCTTTAATTAGTCAATACAATGTTACAACCAAACATGACTCCTAAATAGAAATATGAAATGTTCTGTACTTCTTGAGGATATGATGAAAATGAAATCACTGAGAATGATTTGGAAATAGCATTCAACTTTGGTTTGGTCCATGAAAAGTGTAGCTGTAGTGCAATGGCAAACCGTGGCACTGGACCCTGGGCATAGCCACAGTTCAGTCAGAACCCTGGCATATGAAAGTTCATAATATTAAAAGTTTATTTGCCCTAACTGGCTTCACAACAAACAAATATTATTCTGGAAAAAACAATCACACAAATTATGGTATCACAAAGCTTAAATATGACATGTAAACAACTAGGCCTATATTTTCTTGTAAAAAATAATTAAACAAGGAAATTACATTGACATATTTCTTATATGGAATCAAAATAAAATATCTAGAAAAATCATTGGCTACTCTTCAACGACAAAAGATGGATCTAATGCTAACCCACTGTTTTTGTGATTGATTCAATGTAGATTTGATATCTCTGCCAAAAGTAATGTAATGTAGTGGTCTGAAGTACATTTTATCAATAACTTGAAAACATGTCTTGCTGCACCTGCAGTACTGAGCAAGCTAGCTACTGGACTAACTGTGGCTGTGTCACACACAGGGAGAGCTTGGAAAGCAGGGACCTTCTGGCCCCGGTGGTGAGCGCGGACCTCCTGGACCCATGGGACCCTCTGGCCTGGCTGGAGCCCCTGGCGAGCCCGGACGTGAGGTATGAAGACATAATTGCACCTGTACACTAAGGCTTTGTGTCTCCCTCTTCAATACTGGTGAACGCTGTAGGTGTTTACTAATCGGTTAACCGGCTATGTTTTTGTGTTCTAGGGAGCCTCTGGTAATGAGGGAGCACCTGGTCGCGATGGCGCTGCTGGACCCAAGGTGAGTTCAGATGACATCATTACTAATTGATCAGTACCAGACAGCTAGTTCAGTCCTGATGGAGAGTTTGCTAGGGTAGGTTTACTTCCAAATGGAGGTGAACTTTGTCTATAGCTCCAACCTCTACTACATAACTGAGTTTGAGAGGAGTCAGCTGTACTGACCAATAGCTAAATAAGCAGCCTGCAAGATCATTTACCAAGCAACATTCTAACACATAATGGTTTCTGCTAAATACAGTGATGTTTGAAGTCTCCAGTCAGGAATGGAACAATGTCTGTTAAATTCTGTTGAGTTGGATAGAAACACCATCATCAGCTGTTGTCAGAGCTGATGATCTCCATTATGGCCACCAGAATGTTGGAGTATTGCTTTTATTTCTATAGACTAGACAGTGAGATCCTAAAGGACAGATATTTGGTTTTATGTCTTTTTTTTCTTCTTTTTTTTTTATCAGTGAAGCCCTGTAGAACTGGACAGGCCATAGTAATAAAAACAGAAACTACAGCTAGTGAAATAAAGTGATATTGTGCTTGCAATTTAGGGAGACCGTGGAGAGAGTGGACCCTCTGGAGCCACTGGTGCCCCCGGACCCCCTGGTGCCCCTGGCCCTGTTGGACCCGCTGGAAAGACCGGTGACCGTGGAGAGACTGTGAGTGGCAAAACCATCCCATTCATTTTTCAGTTTAGTCTTTTTCTGAAAGTATCAAACTCAAGGTTATGCTGATGAAAACTTTCCATCGATATTAGATCTATTGAAGGTAAGAGCATAGATTTTGTTTCACTGCAAACTGAAATTAATTTTCTTTGTTTCAGGGACCTGCTGGCATCTCTGGCCCTGCTGGCCCATCTGGACCTCGTGGCCCTGCTGTAAGTAACAACACCATTAATAGAGCACTATAACTGATGGAATACAGTGCAGAAGAAGGCAAAACCAAAACTGTTCATTCCCCTCCTCCAAACAGGGAGCTCTTGGACTTCGTGGAGACAAGGGAGAGAGTGGAGAGGCTGGCGAGAGAGGCATGAAGGGACACAGAGGATTCACTGGCATGCAGGGACCTCCTGGACCTTCCGTATGTTACTTTACACTCACGACCACACATATAACACATATAATGTGCTCAAATTTCAACTAATGTTTTCTGCACCCATAGGGACCTTCTGGAGAGTCTGGACCCGCTGGTGCTTCTGGACCCGCTGGACCTAGAGTGAGTACATACTACAATAAATCTTTAACTGCTCCAAGCAATTTTACTTGTTTTGTATTTGCTGTTTTCCATTTCAAGAGTGTTTGGAGGGACTTTGACATTCAGAGAATTTAAGATTTCCTGCCATGCTGTTTGCAGGGCCCTTCTGGATCTGCTGGTTCTGCTGGCAAGGACGGTATGACTGGCCTGCCTGGACCCACTGGACCTTCTGGACCTCGTGGACGTTCTGGAGAGATGGGACCCGCTGTAAGTCTACTTTATTATCTTCCTATCCGTCCATTCATCTGTTTACTTCGTGAGCACCTTTGGGGGCACCACAAAGCCTGTACCAGTAATGATTTAAGCAAGATCTTCTCTTCCCTATCATTCCCTTCTCATCTCTTAGGGTCCTCCTGGACCTCCTGGACCTCCTGGAGCACCAGGTGCCCCTGGCGGTGGATTCGACCTTGGCTTCATTTCCCAGCCCCAGGAGAAGGCTCCCGATCCCTTCCGCATGTTCCGTGCTGATGACGCCAACGTTCTCCGTGACCGTGACCTGGAGGTTGACACCACTCTGAAGAGCCTGAGCCAGCAGATCGAGCAGATCCGCAGCCCCGACGGTACCCGCAAGAACCCTGCCAGAACCTGCCGTGACCTCAAGATGTGCCACCCTGACTGGAAGAGCGGTGAGTTAATTGAAGGGTACAATGGCACTGGCTTAAGTGACCCAACACAAAACCAGGAGTGATGGAATATTTCCTGAACAGACACTTTTAAAGGCCTTTAGAGGAAAATCTGTCTGAAAAACAGATAGCATGCTGTTGTTCTGACTTTTCTGACCTCTTCCTGTACCCTTCATTCTCCAGGCGAGTACTGGATTGACCCTGACCAGGGCTGCACTCAGGATGCCATCAAGGTCTACTGCAACATGGAGACTGGAGAGACCTGCGTTGCTCCAACTCAGCGTGAGGTCGCCAAGAAGAACTGGTACGTCAGCAAGAACATCAAGGAGAAGAAGCACGTCTGGTTCGGAGAGGCTATGACCGATGGCTTCCAGGTAAACACCCCTCCCTCTCTTCTTAGTTTCATTTCTCCTCAGTCTCTTTTTCTGATCTCTTCCTCAACTCTCTTCACTTTCTGTCCCTTCCCTGTCCTCACACATTCAGTCACTAACTGCCCCCCGTCCTCTTTCCTCACAGTTCGAGTATGGCAGCGAGGGCTCTCTGCCTGAGGATGTCAACATCCAGATGACCTTCCTGCGTCTCATGTCCACTGAGGCAACCCAGAACGTTACCTACCACTGCAAGAACAGTGTTGCCTACATGGATGCCTCCGCCGGTAACCTCAAGAAGGCCCTGCTCCTCCAGGGCTCCAACGAGATTGAGATCAGAGCCGAGGGCAACAGCCGCTTCACCTACAGTGTCCTGGAAGATGGATGCACGGTGAGGAGACTTAATGCTTCAAATAATTAATCTACACAGTTACTGTTACTGTAGCTACTCTACTGCTTTGGTTGTTGATTCTAACTCTCCTTTCTCTTTCTTTCTTTTCAGTCACACACCGGTACATGGGGCAAGACAGTCATCGACTACAAGACATCGAAAACATCTCGCCTGCCCATCATTGATATCGCTCCTATGGACGTTGGTGCTGCAGACCAAGAGTTTGGCCTTGAAGTTGGACCTGTCTGTTTCTTGTAAAAAGAGAAATCTGGACTTGAAATTGTTGTTTGTGTGTGTGTGTGTGTGTTTAATTTTTCTAGCAGTCATCTCTCTCTAAAAAAGCCCCAACAAAACATTTTTCTAATGCCATTTTCTGAAAAAACCAACCCCTTGCTCCTGATTCTACGAGTTTCCATTTGGCCGTTGTTCTGATGGTCCACTTCGCCTAAAACCTGCACTTCAACAAGATGGCGGCGATGTGGCAGAATTGCATCGTCACGTTTGGGACCACTACTTTTTTGTTTCTGACTCTTGTTTTTTTTTTGTTTTTTTTACCATCACCAACACCACGGATCCTGTAGAGAAGACATTTTGTTTCACTGGCAACAAGAAAATAATATATGCTTCTGTAAAGTGTAAAAAATTACTTCCCCTCTTCATCCAGCCAAACCAGGCCTCTCTGGAGTTTACAGAAACACACAGGTGACTTTTGTATTTTTATACACCCCTGCGGTGAGTGGAATGAAAGGACAGTCCCAACAGACAGAACCCAATTGCTTTGTACCACGTTTCAGGTGTTGATGAATAAACGGTGAAACTGACAGCCATGTTTGTCTCTGTTGTTCTGCCAACCCCTCCACCTGCCCCAGACCACGCTGGCAACTCTCTCCTCCTCATCCGCTGATGTTGTTGCTGTTGTGATTTGTTTGTTGTTGTGGTCGCTTTCTTGTTTGTTCCTTTCTATTTCTCCCTTTTTCAAAAAAAGTTACATTAAAACCACCAGCAGAGAAACATGGGTTTAAACCTCTTTTTTGAAAGAAAAAAAATCCTATGGCTACCTCAGAAAAGCAAGGAATTCCAGCTGTAAAAAAAAAAGAAGGGCCCAGTGTTTTTGAAGTGAAGCCTGCAGTAGTTGTAGCGGTCAGTGGGGTAGTCGAGGTTTGCTGACACTTTAGCAGAAGCAGAAACAGCTAAAACTTAAGGTGCTATTCTTTCTTTGAGGTTTCCTGGCCATCCAGGTCACTCTGGCATGGCGGGGGCCTTCATGGTGCTAAAATGAAACCTAGGCTTTATCTTGGTGTCCAGAATGAGACAGACTTCTTCTATTTCCCAGATTTGGTCGTTCTGGAAGTGAAACTCTAGCTCTGTTTCTGAGTTCAAGTGAAAAGCGGATCCGCATCTCTTCGTCACAATTTTGTTTTTTAAGTTTTCAAGCCTCCCCTTCATTTTGTATCATACCAATTTTCCGCCACCCTTTCCCCGCCCCCCCTGAACTTCATCCACACATCTGTTATAGTTTGTTTCTTGTTTTCTTGTGCGGAGGGTGAATTTTCTCAGAAAATTGGAATCAAACAGATTTTAAAAATGCACAGAAAGAGACATCAGAAAAGAGTTTGTGAGAGAAGGCAGAAAGACACACCCATGGGGGAAAACACCACAAGGATCTGTACCTATTTTGTATATGTATAATAATTTGAGATGTTTTTAATTATTTGAATGCTGAAATAAAGCATGTTAAGTGGTCTAACATTGAATCCTGCTTACTTCCCTGACTGAATCACTGACTGCCCCTTGAATTAAATCAGCTTTTTACCTGTTATGCAGTGACTGAATGAGGAAACGAGGTGAAAGAAAATCAGCCTTTTTTTATTTTATTTTCCAATGCATATCTCGTTTAGATATCGGGCAGGGAAGTGTGGGAAGAGAAAAAGGTGCAACAATCATCCCATACCAAACAGGAAGATGTCTGTTGGACCGTAGCAAATTTTAACACAACACATTTGGTTAGGGAGCTAAATGAGGACTTTGTCATGACCTCAAATGTCCTTGTTTGCTTAAAAGTTCAATATAGTTTGTGAAGCTTTTTTTTTTTAGAAACACTGTGACATTTTGCTTCTAATTTGACTTATTTTTCCTGATATCTTGATCATTTTGAACCTCTTAGACATTGTTCCCCAGAGTGAGCACTCAAAAGATGGCCTTCTCTCATGTTACCTGCAATTTTGCTCTTCTCTGTTGATTGAAAATGTTGCCCAATGTATGTGGCTACTATCTTGGGCAGCATTTACTATTATGTCTGAGTAAGAAAGGAAAAATAACTGTGGCCTACCTCTCAATTTGATGCAGGTTCTTGTTTGCATTGTCAAGCAATCACAAATATCTGGTGGCATTTTTTCCCAGGCCATTAAAATCCAATGGGAAAATTTAAAAAATTGAACATCCATAATCCAACAAGAAAACTCTAATAATCCAGCATTGATGGTGAGCCAAAAATCATTGGTGCTGCTTCTTTGCGAAATTCTTTTCTCTTAAATAATCCAGTGAGTTCTCACACAGCAAGGCAGACAGTGTGCGTAGCTCAGGCAGCAGGAGTGAGGGCTGCCGGGTGGACCTGCTCTGGGCTCAGCCTTGTTGGCATCAGCTTGGCTTCACAAAGACACTGATTGTCCACCTTGAGGGAGGCAGCAACCCAGGGATCAGCGGATAGGTTTGCACTCCCAGTGGGAATCTGGATTATTTCTGCAAGAATTTGGGTCTTTATTTGAGGCCTGGAGAGAGGAATGTTGACCTCTCCAGTTTCAGACACAGAGGAGGCTCTGTTTGGAGAGAGGAAGGACCTCTGCAGGCGAGCAGGACTCTGCATTTGACTTTACACTGAGGCCAAACATCAGAGGCAAGTCGATGAGGTAAGATCAGGTAAAAGCAGATGAAAAAGGAGATGGAGATGTACATGAAGAAGTGCTGAGGAGCTTTTTAAGCCACTTTAGAGGATCAGTCCAACCATTAAAAAAAAAAAGAAAAACCATAGTAGTAACAGTAGTACATGTTTTGAGATGTATGTCATCATGAAACATAAAAAATATATATTTTAAAAATCCAACAGCAAACTGACTCACCGATAGTATTTGTGGGGACTAGTATCAAACACCAGTACTAGTTAAATTACATTTCCCAGTAGAATTCAAGTACCATAGCTATTCTCAAAATCATGTAATCTGGGGAAAAAATACATTTCTCATGTGTTATCCAGGAACAAAAAAAACGTAGGATTACCTTCTTCCCTAGAGCACCTGTGTCTTCGAGCAAACCAATACTCTTTTTCATATGTTTTTCACCATAGTTAATTGAAATGCAAAAACTCTATTAACTGAATTTCTGTCTCCTCCCTCCCCAAGTTCATCCAACTGTGTTAGTTCACTCTGTCAGTGCAGTGACAGAATCAGAGACCACCAAATGGAACATTCTTCTGATTCTCTGTCTCTCCTGTTGGTCAAGTCAAATCCTTTAACCAAACTTAACTAAAAGTTGAATTTTTCAAAATGATCACTGTGTTTCTTACATTTTTTTTCTCTTTAAATGCAGGTCATTCGCTGAGTAAGGAGGTCCGTCAGGTTCCACCAGCTATCTTGGGACATGATTCTGCAACAATCAGCTGCAGCCATTCATTCAGTTTATACGATACTATATTTTGGTACCATCAGTTTCTGGGTGACCCTGAGCTTAAACTGATTGGATATGCTTTCTACGGTAGTTACACCATTGAAAAATCATTTGGTAATAATAGTTTTAAAATTACCGGAGATGGCTCACAGAAAGCTGAACTTCATGCCCTGAAACTCAGAGATCCTGAGGATAGTGGCATGTATTACTGTGCTGCTGGTGGGCACAGTGACTCAGTCATCTTCTCTGCTCTACAAAAACCCACCAATACCCTCTGAGGAAAAAAAGCACATTTGTACAGAATCTCACCATGGGAAACTGTCACAGATATGCAGCAAACTCTTTTAACCAACACTTTTATTACTGTTTATACCTTCTGATCAAAGCTGGGACATCCCACAATGTGAGCCCAGCCTTTCTTCCATCTAGACAGCTTTTTGTTCAATTTGCACTCTTTTTTCTCCTGTGAAGAGATGATGATCAGACTGCTCATACAGTTAGCTGCTCTGCCGCTCTGTGTGCCAGGTACTGTTACATTAATTCGTGCGTCATGTAAATCCTAAACATTTTTAAAATATTTGCTGGGCTCTCAACAAACGAAGTTCATCAGAGTCCTGGTGCCATGATCGTAGATCCTGGAGAAACAATCCTAATAGTATTTTTTATATGATCCAGTGGTACAAACAGTCTGTGAGAAGCAGCGAAATGACTCTCATCGGTTTTGCACGATACAACTCTGTGAACGTAGAGGATCCATTCATAGCCTTCTATAGTGTAAGCGGAGATGGGAGAAGTATGTCGTCTCTTCATGTTGTAACACTGAGTGGAGCCAAGGACAGCGTGATGTATTACTGTGCTGCCAGTGATGTATATTGTTGCATAAACTCTCAGCGTTTAACAAAAACCCTCAGTCACATAATCACAATGTTCACCTGCTCTATCTAACCACATGAGCAGAAAACCAGCTTTGATGCAACAGGTTTATAATACAATAGAGTGTACAGTTTCTCTCCACTGATAATATACGTAATATATGACTTTCATGATATTTGCACATACTTCTCATATTCTGACCCATCACAGTGTTACCTCATAATTACCTCTCTATACCAAACCTCTGAACCACAAATCATTCATAAATACCTCATCAGTCACAGATAAATGTGTGATTAATCCTTATTAAAGACAGTCACACTATACAATGGTTTGATGTTACATTTAACCCTTACATACTGTACACCGGAGAGAGTGTATTTTTTAGGTTTTACACCACTCACTTTTAGAGAAAAACACCTACTATCACACAATATCATGTCCTATTTTACCCAAGACATGAAAATATAACATAGCAATAATGATTGAAATGTATTTTATGTAAAGTGAAAATGACAAGAACTTTATGGAACTGTTGGGTTTATTGTATAACCATTAGAGCCATCAGTCTTCACTGCTACATCATAAAAAAGAAATCCTAATAACTTCTATCTTATTAAAATCTTATTAACTATTAACTGCTCTGGGTAAATCATATCTAACTATAACCAATGACCTGAATCTCCTGTATCTTTGGAAGGTTGATGTTGAGGATATGTGTGTTTTTGCTACTTTTCTTCATTTTCCTCTGTCTGGGTGGGGTTTTTCACCCAACAAAAAGTCTAAAATTTGGACATATATATATATCCAATATTTGACACTTATTTATGACTTGCAAAGGACTTACGTTATCACACCACCACTGTTCAGAAGGTGGCAGTATACACATATTTACATGTATATTTACTTAGTGATGAAGAGGCTGGATGAGCTGAGGGATGATGGTACCACCCACCTTTAGACTTTCTGTGTATTATGCTGAGTGAAAGGATGTGGGTGAACAGTTAAATTGCAGATGTGCATGGAAAAACTGTAATTCAAAGCAGGCTGTTCTAACATCCTGCAGAAAAATACTTTACCCACACAACATGATCGTCTTAATCCTAAGCATAACTTTTAAGACTGCTCTGGTTTCAGGTAAAGTCATGAAGCAAGGATGGATATGTGGCTGGTGATAATTCTGAATGTTGTCTGCTGAATATTTTCTGGTGTTTTAAAAGTGTCTTTTTCTCAGGTGCCTCATTCAGTGACCAAGTCCGCCAGAATCCACCTGAGATGTACAGAAGTCCAGGAGAGACGGCCACACTCAGCTGCGTCCACAGCATCCCTAGCTACAATCAGATCCTCTGGTACAAGCAAACAAAGGTCGGAGAGTTACAGCTGCTAGGATACATGGTAGCAGGCAGTCCATTCCCCGAGGCTGGAGTGTCTGTGAAGATGAACGGGAGCGCAGATACAAACAAAATCAGCATGTTAACAACAGAGAAACTCAGCCCCGACAGCAGTGCAGTGTACTTCTGTGCTGCTAGTTGACACAGTGTTATCTATCGCTGCTCCTCAGTACAAAAACCTCCCTGTCATACATTTTTATCATGTCTATAATACTGCTCACACCCCCTTGCACCTGCGTATTAAACAGTTTTTTTAGAGGTTAAAGTCGGAGGTTTTTTCTGTGGAGCAAAACAGTGTTTAGTGTAACCTCCCATCTCTATTTATAACCTGTAGCCACACATTAACTGTCTATTGTAGCTGCATGGTAACTGGTTTCGTGAGGATGACGATTTCTAAATTTTAAATTGATATTTACATTCTTATCTCGGTTGTTTCCTATGTTGGTCAGTGACAAATAAGGGTTGACAAGATGAGCAATTCAAAAATATCTTAATTGTTTTAAAATCAGCGTCAGGTTTGTTAAAATGTACATTTTGATTTTATGTCATTTGAAATGAAATTTGCACCATTTTTTTAAAACCAAAAGTAAGACTGAATGATCCTGAAAATGTCAAATGGTTTAACCACAAAAGAATGATAAATATTAAATATTTTATTCATCTACAGTGTATTTAAGCGTACTTCTAAAAAAAAGTAAAGGGTTCCTGATTTACATGATTCTCCAGATTAAATTTAATATTTAGAACAATTGTATTCCATTACCTTTATTTAATTAAAAAAAAAAAGTTATAATGTAAGATCATGCCAAACTAGTTGATATGGTGTTTTATTGAGAATTAAGCGTTTTTAAGCAAGTTGAATTACTTGGTACAGTTTTTATGGTTACACCACTTAGACATTTTTGCCATAATCCTCCTGATGTGCAAGTGTGGTTGTTATTGTGGTTTATGTCAAAATGACCGTGTTTGCCTTACAAGAAGTGTGATGTCAGCACACTTCTTGTAGGGCAAACACCTTAAACCACATGGTGGCGCTGTCCACACCAAAAAAACTCAACAACTCATGGCTCAGTTCAGTAGCATTTTCACTGATCCTGATAACTAACATAAAAAAGACTAAGGACATTTAAAATCTGCTCTCTTAGGTGAGTATTAAACACAGGAGAAACTAAACTTATTTTACAGCTGTTGCCGGTGCTGGTAATGCTGGAAGCAGAGAGGTGGAGTTCAGCTTTGGCCCTGTTGAGTTTTGTCACACCCCTTTTCTCCTCAGAACTCAGGCAGCTCAGCAGAGGCAGTAGTGGCAGTATGATAATCTAATATCTAAAACTCACTTCTGTTTAGTGTATCTGAGGGTTTTGAGTCTTTTATCTTGATCTGTATGGAAGAAGAAGTCAAAATGATCTGTTTTCTCTTGTGCTGTTGCCTTACAGGTAATGATTTACATTGAGAAAGGCTTTCATTGTCTCTGTCATCCATCACAATGTAAAGGACATCTCTCTTTTGTATATCCAGGTGGTTGTCTGGGTATTAAGGTCCATCAGTCTCCCCCTGTTCTCGTTAAGAGCCCTGGTGACGAAGTGCGGCTTTTCTGCACCCACCAACGAACTGACTACAGAATTATGCTCTGGTACCAGCAGCCACTTGGAGAAACTGCTATGAAACTCATCGGACATATCAACTTTAATAATGTTGTAATGGAAAAGTCATATGAGCAGCGTTTCAAGATCAGTGGAGATCTGACTAAGAACGATGCCAAAAATGTTTCTCTGACAGTCTCGCTGGCTGGATCTGAGGACAGCGCGGTGTACTACTGTGCAGCTCGTGAGGCACGCTGACACAAAGTCTCTTGTGGTGTGTACAAAAACTACACACACCGACCTTTCAGTATTGGTGGTTTGTGTATTACGTGGAACAACAGACACCTGCTTCTGTGGTTGTAAATTTAGTTTGATATCCGATCATCATCTGCTCATGCTGGTATGCTATGAGGATGGTAGCAGGATTCATTATAGAAAGCACTTAAAGGTTTTAAAACATTATACTGAAGCACTTTGAATAGTGCTTGTAATTGTTTTATTTGATGTGGAACTGATGACTACAGTGTAAGTATATTACACATTCATTATTGTGACTTTTGTGTGTTTGTCCATGTCTGTACTGTATATATCCATCCCTGTACACAGATTACTGTACTGTTGAAAAACAGGTATTATCAGTATTATCTCATAAGTAGTCTCTATGCCTCTCTATGTCTCTAACTTCTGAATCACAAATCATTCATAAATTCTTCATCAGTGGCAGATAAATATGTGACAAACCCTTAATATGGCTGTCAGAGAGCAGAGTCTATTCTTTACTTTTTTATGCTTTTTGCCTCTGGAGAAAAACAAAAACATTCACAATTAAATTCCTATATAAGGTAATTGTATTGAATTGTTAAATGTGAAAAATCCAACAATGTATTTGATCTGATTTTTGGAATGTTTTCAATAAATATGGGTCAAACAGTCTCAACAAAGATGGTTTTCAAATTAAATGTTTTGTATATTCTGGATCACATTAGGATAGGTCATCACATTTAAGGCAAAAAAAAGTGTTGAGGGTGTTCTTTTGTGTTTTATTTTTAATTTTTACTGCTCTTAGATGTAAACATGGGGTCAACTAAATTAATATTATTGATACAGCCTATGTGCCCTCTGACTGACAGATTTGACCAGAAATCTTCATATTTCAAGGGGCTAAACCCTTCGGATTTACCTCAAGTACCAGATTTAATACATATGCTACATTTTTACACAGATGATCAATAGAACTCAATAGAATATCACCTCTGACACTGTCAACAATTTTGTACTACAGCTTCTAGGGGTGTTAGCCTTATGAGGTGGTTCAAAATCTCATCCTGTCTACTATGTCATTGAAGAGCTTGTTGCAAACAGGATATCGGTCGTGCGTCGACGTAATCCCTTTTCATGTTCTTTTTCATGTGAAGCCTTTTGCACCAAACTGCCTCCCCTTTCCTGCTTCAGACAGTAAAGAATTCTTGTCAGCAGAGGTGAATAACATCATGAAGACTTCTTTAATTCTAATTATTATCCCCCTCCTTTGGATCAAAGGTATGTCAAGTTCTTAATTTTTGCTTCAACACTGTAAGTTTGATTGCTTCAGCCAAATTAATATGAATCATTTTATGTTTTTTCCCCCAGGATCATCATCAAATCAAAGTAAAGATGTTCATCAAACTCCAACGGATCTTCTATGGGAGAGAAACGATAAAGTCAACCTGACCTGCAAACATCTCATCAAAGGCTATGACACCATTCTGTGGTATCATCGGTCCCAAGGAGACACTTCCTTAATTCTGGTCGGTTATACGAGTTATGCAAGTATTCAAATTGTTGAGGAAGCCTATAAGGGTCGTTTCGACGTGAGTGGAGATGGTGAGAATGAGGCATTCCTTCATTTGCTCAAACTGAGGCATCCTGAAGATTGCGGGCTTTATTTCTGTGCAGCCCGTGAGGCACCATAATACAAAACCCCCAAATTCATGTACAAAAACCTATATCTTACCCCAGTACACCTGGAGCAAACCACATGACCTCATACTTTTATATGCTCAACTAAACAGTGGGAGGAGCTGAAGAAGACATGGCAGTAAGATGGAAAAAACTAAGCGAGACAGACATGAATCCCTCAGTCAAGGACAGACAGTGAGTTGAGCTTTTGGACTTCATCTTAAAACAAGTCGGTGGATATTTCTTCCAATCTGCTGATTGCAGTCAACATGATCCAGCTTCATCTCATCATATACATCATTATCATCTGGATTAAAGGTATGTCAAGTTCTTCATTTTTGCTTCAACACTGCACATTTGACCATATAGCTTCAGCTGAGTTAACAGGAGTCATTTTCTGCTTTATTCCACAGGAGCATCATCAAATCAAAGTAAAGATGTTCATCAGACTCCAGCGGATCTTCTATGGGAGAGAAACGATAAAGTCAAACTGACCTGCAAACATCAAATTAATAACTATGACACCATTTTGTGGTATCATAGCTCCCAAGGAAACACTTCTTTAAATCTGGTTGGTTATACGAGTTATATAAGTACTCAAGTTGTTGATGAAGCCTATAAGGGTCGCTTCAACGTGAGTGGAGATGGTGAGAAGGAGGCATTCCTTCATTTGCTCAAACTGAGGCATCCTGAAGATAGCGGGCTTTATTTCTGTGCAGCCAGTCAGGCACCGTAATACAAAACCCCCAAATTCATGTACAAAAACCAGAATATCAAACGTGTACACCTGGAGCAAACCACATGACCTCATACTTTTTATATGTTCAACTAAACGGTGGGAGGAGCTGAAGAAGACATGGCAGTAAGATGGAAAAATGGAATTAATCTTCAAACGGGTCAGCCGGCTGATAACATTCAACATGATCTGGCCTCATCCCATCTGACACATCATCATCATCTGGATTACAGGTATTCAGAAATCGTATTTCAGCTAGTTTTGATCATATCCTGTAACTCAAATACCAATGTGCAGCAATTGTGGAATATTTAATTTGATATTTACTGATCTCCTGATTTGGTACCATTTTCTACACCTTACTGAGAGTTTATACATTGTAACTAATGGTGTTTAATTATGGTACACAATTTCCTACTGCTTTACATATTAGTTATAACCTTCCAATAAGAACAAGTTTTGGGTTCCCAGCCGGAATCTTGCTGATCCTCAAAGGGACTGCTCAACCACTGAAAAAGGCTGCAGAGCATCTGGGTCAACCTATTATCAAACTAGTATTTAAATATAGTTGATGGATTACTGTAGAAACTCTTTTTAAGTGCAAAGTTAAACCAATTACTGCTAGGGTTAGGGTGAAAATGTTGCTGGGTTTAGGGTTATGTATATGGGTTTGAGATTCTAGACGGCTATCCTCACCTTAGTCCATCTACAAGACTGTTGGACAAAGGGAAACAAGCACAAGACACAGGATGGTGTATGTTGCACAAGAATTCTTGTGCCATGTGGATTCACATTCATTAGAAGCCCCAAAACCACAAAGTAGAAGGGTAAGAGCGAAATTAAATGAGAAATCAAGATATAGCTAGACATCTGAGGCAAATATGATTGGGTCTAGACAGATTTAAGGTAGACTGGTGGTCAAGGGTCAAATCTACTCATCCAAACTGTGACATGATCCAAATTTTATTAAGGCTACTGTATATTGTAGACATATAACCTCTACCTACCACTATTTCTTTATCTCTCTGCAGGAGTTTTCCCCATCAAAGAAATGCAAGTTCTTCAGTCTCCAGCTGATATCCTGATACCACTGAGTAAAGAAGACAAGCTGACCTGTACACATAAAATCCTAAATGGTAACACTATTCTGTGGTATCAGCGCTCAAAGGGAGACACTGCCCTGAAGATGATGGCTACTTCAATATGAGTGGTGATGGAAGGAATACAGCATATCTTCACATCCTGAACCCGAAACCTGAACACAGTGCAAAATATTCTTGTGCAGCAAGTTAGCACAGTGGTAAAGACAGCTTCCCTCTCTCTTACAAAAACCATGATGATCCAGCAGATATTAACACACCGACGTCAAACCACTGTGATCATTTGTTGCCATTTAAAACCACTGGGGGAAAAGCATGTACCCTCCAGAATAAAGCTTATTAAATTCAGTATAGCTTCCAAAACCTTTTGAAGAAAAGCATTAAAATGATATTGTTAAACATGATGATATTCAGTATTGAGTATTTGAATGATGTCATTGCATTGACATAGATTTGTGTTCTGCTTCCCTATTTTATTCTTAGTTATAATCCTTAAGATTTTATTGAAATCAAACCACGTTTATTATGTATAATTATTTATAGTTTTTTCTATTTATTGTTTTAATCTATTCTATTTATTGTTTTAATCTATTCTATTTATTGTTTTTATCTATTCTATATTTTTTTAATCTATTCTATGTACTGTTGGTATCTATTCTATTTATTGTTTATATATATTCTATTCATTGTTTTTATCGATTCTACATGTTTTTATCTATTCTATGTGTTCTATCTATTCTACTTGTTTTTATCTATTCTATTTATTGTTTTTTTTAATCAATTGTTGTTTAATTATTTCGGCAATACTTATTGAATGTATTTGCACTGTGATTACCTTTAGTAGTTTTCATTGTAAGTGACAGAGTCTGCCATTCCTGCAGTATTTGTATCAATCTCTTTATCTTTCACCAATTAAAATATATATTATTTCAAATGACAACAGCCAATCATCTTTTTTTTTCTTCTAAATGTGTATACATTCTTTTTATTGAAACACTTACTTTTTTATGTCTTTCCTCTTTAATTGTGAAATACGAAAACTTTAAATAAAATATATGAAGAAATATATGTTGATACAGTATGTCATATAATTTTGCTGCAACTTTATGATTTGTGACATCACAACTGGTTTGAAGGCAATCATGGTACTATACTTAAAATTAAAATATCTGCATATGATCAGATTCTGAGGTTTTTCCAACACAGGAGAAAATGTATTTTAAAAAATTTTAACAAGACAACTGGACCTTTTTTAATGGAAAAACGTATATGACATAAATCATTATATTACAATTATTCCAATCAGAGTATTTTTATATATCTTAACCTTTACATTCTGTTCTTATTCTGACTCTAATTAGTCTCTACACCAATTCACATTCATAAATCCCCCATTAGTTATTAATAAATATTAGATTAATCCTTGGAAAAAAGGACATTCACAATCACTATATTATGACCAAGGAGAACATTTTATAGAATATGAAGAATAAAACATGTTTGAATACTGATTTATTTTTGAATTTGAATTTTTTAATAAACACAGGTCAAATTGGCACATTTGCATATACAGTACAACAATATGTATCAAATGCACAAAAAATAAAAATATAATGCATTATTATGATGCATATTCGGGGTCATGTTAGTCCACCTAAAAGAAATGTGTATAGGGTGTTTTTACAGCTTTAAAATGTAAAAATGGGTCAAATTTTGTTAGTTGTTTTGCTGATAATAATACAAATTCTGCCACCAAGGGCCAGCAGTAACACCATCAGGTGGAATCAGCTGCAGTTTTCCTGTCAGTCAAGCTTTCCAGCTACACAGGGTAAATTAACTGAAAATGAGGCAAGGTTGGGTTTCATATGACCCCTTGTATGACCCTGTCCAATTAGTTATCGTCATGCATTAACAAAAAAGAATGATCTCAGATATTTTACTAATTATCATGAATGCAAGCTGAAACATTTAAGATCCAGCCAATAGGGGGAGGTGTAGCGTATGGCATGGAGGTTTGCTCAGGAGCATGTGGTGATGAATAAGCACATCCCAAATACAACACACATACCTTCTCTCACCCAGAGTCAAAACCTGTTTTTCACACAGCAATTCATGACAATGTCTTCATCTGTGTATGCATTTAGTATTCTCTTCATCTGGTTTCTAAGTAAGATCTCAAATTTCACTTCTTCTGACGATATTTCCAACTGATTCTGCAGTGTGAACCTTTTCTGTTCATCTGTTAATAATCATTGTATCTACATTTTCCTCAGGTCAGGTCAACAGTAACGCGATTCAGCAAAGTCGTCCTCAGATTGTGGAGAAGAACACTACGGTCACCATCAGCTGCAGCCATGGTGACAGCAACCGCCCTGTGATGCTCTGGTACCAGCAAAGACAGGACAGTAACTCTATGACCCTCATTGGGTTTGGATACGGCACAGGCGCCCAAACCTACGAGGGGAAGTTTCAAGAGCAGTTTGAGCTAAAAAGAGAAAGCTCCTTAAAAGGAACCCTCATAGTTCGCTCAGCAAGCCCGTCACACTCGGCTGTGTACTTCTGTGCTGCCAGTGCACAGTGATGTGGTTGAATGCCCCACCCTCACAAAAACACCCTCAGTGTTTCTTCTTCAGTTGTCACAATCGGGGATGTGCGTCTTTTATAAAGCAGAGGGAAAGTTTTTCCTACAGCAGCACAGAAGTGGATGGACGATGTCTCCAGTTGGGCTTTTTCTTCTTTTCTTGCTTCCATGTAATGTATATTTAAAATGAATCAATGAAAAACTGTATCTACATGTTCCAGTCTGCATGTATCAACCCTATTTTCAATCTCTTTTTCCACAGATCAAGCCGAAAGCGTGACGTTTCATCAGTCTGGGCCCGGGATAGTTAATGTAAAGGACAAGGTAGAAATTGAATGCAGTCAAGATGATGACAGTCTGTATGTGATGCTCTGGTACCAGCAGAGAGAGAACGGACAAATGACTTTAATGGGATACAACTACGATGTCAACCCAGCCGACTACGAGAAGAAGTTCAAGGATCGAATTGAGATTGAACGACCAAGCAGACTGAACGGATCTCTGATCATTAAAAGCGTGGATCATTCAGACTCAGCGGTGTATTTCTGTGCTGCCAGTACACAGTGATGTGGTCTAATGTCACTGACTTACCAAAACCCTGTTGCGTGTTCCTGCTGTTTCCAAGTTGAACACCCTGAGGAGCAGACTGGTGATACAGCTAAAATATCTAATATTAACAACACAGAATAACTTGAGTACTTCTTTTTAAGCTTAATTGTTTTCTCAAAAAACAACAGTTCAATGTAATTATGCATAGATTCAAGACTTTTTTCTCCTCCTAAGTACCTCCCAAAAGTAAATTACAAAATATCATCATCTAACTTCATGCTGTGTGAAAACGCTCTATGAAATCCTTTTTTTAGTGAAAGTAAACGGTTTATATTCAAATATGCAATGATTTTTTTGTGATGAGCAACATGAACTGTATATGACAATAATATTATTTTACTGGACGGCAGGACTGGTCCTTAAAAAAATGCAAATGAAAGAAAGAGATGTTAACTTTTTCTGTTTTTATTTCTTTTAAATTGTAGTTATTATATCATATAAATATTGTAATATTTGGTTTGTTCTCACTTTATATGTGTGTTTATATGTCATATTATTTTCTGCAATATTGTGAAATTTTAACATTTTTTAGGTGGGGGCTTTAAATAAGCCCATTCAGGTTTCCTGCCTCTCCCTGCATTGTATACTATTTGTCATTATCTGTCATTTTTTGATGTAAATTTGAACTTTAAAAAAAAAAAAACTAAACTAAACTAAACTTGAAAAGTGATGTCTTGGTATTAATAGTAGCAAAATGACTGTAGCAAGGTGCTCTTAAAATATGTTATAATCTCTTACCTGTCTCAGCTAGGTTTTATGAATGAATGAATGAATGAATGAAAGCTAGAGTAGAGTAGAGTAAACCAGGACTGAGGGCATTTTCTAATCTATGGTTATTTGCCCTGATCTGAATCAGGGGATGAATAATTTAACTTCCCCCCCCCCCCCCCCTTGGCTCGGTTTCTTTTCACACAGAATAAAATACCAGCCAATGAAAATGCATCACTAAAAAAAAACCAAGTGAGACGATCACTCCTATCAGATGTGTCAAGAGAAAAAGTCCACTGGCCAAATGCAATGTACTTTGTTGGGCTAGTACCTTGATCCATTCTCCAGCTATAGCAGAGAGCAACTGCTGATTCCATTCGTCTTCATTGCAGTATGCTACCAGCAACAACCCTGCACTCTTATTTCTTTTTCTTTTCTTTTAGTTAAACATCAAATGTGTTACGCAATGACCTCAACATGCAGGCGCTGCTTGCAGTGGCCACTAGGAGACTGTAGTTGTCCAAGGACACTGTGAGGGACTGTGGGTGGAGTGTTCAGAGACAACTCTTCCTCAGTAAAGGTGCTACAAAGAGAACCAGGTTTTATTTTACATCTAACAACTGTACAGTGAACATGAAGGTCTTCTCACTGGTACTTCTCCACTTTGCCTGTAAGAACATTTCATTCTTTCATTTGGCTGTTTTGCTTTTTGTTTTTTATATAAATTGAGTTATTTCCCTTTTTTCTCTTCTTTATTCTGCAGGTTTCTCCTACGGTGTGAAAATAGATCAGTCTCCATTTGCTCTCAGCCAAAAAGACACATCTGTGACGCTGCAGTGCAAACAAGATAAAGCAGAATATATGTACATGTATTGGTACAGAAACACACGGGGTAGGGAAATGGAGATGGTAACGTATTCTCTTGGGCAAAATATATGGAACACTGAAGCTCCTTTCAAGAAATCGAAGTACACCATGTCGCGGCCTGAGGTGCTTCACTCCACTCTGCAGATACACCAAGTTGAGGCTGGAGATTCAGCTGTGTATTACTGTGCATCTCGCACAATGGTTCAAACACACTCTGTGGCTTAACAACAACCACAACAGCAAGATAGGACAGGCGTGAATGTCTATCAGAGAATGCTGAGGTGTTTTAGAGCTACATCACTAATGTTACATGCAGGAAATGTTCTCTCTGTCATTAGCTCTTTTCTAACATGATACCATTAAAACTTCAACTGTTTTTTTGGGGTAAACAATGCTCTTTTCACACACTGTACAAAGAAACACCATGACATGTGCAACAACGTAATACGAGTATAAGGCTTATAATCCTGAATCGGCTGGTTGGCATGGGCAACAGGGAAGAAAAACGGCCTATTTCCTCTACATCTTATTTATCTTTAACATAACCATAACTACAGAAGAGCACTTGGGGGGCTCTTTCATACCATCAGCCATCAGACTGTACAACACCACAGCTCCCAGTACCTACCACTCCCATTAATAAGACTGAGGCTGTCCTCACTATTTAATCCCAGGAACATTGAACTTCACTTTGTAATCCCAGGAACATTGCACATTTGTATATAGTATCAATAATTTATGTATACTGTAGATTTATATAATTGCAGATTATATGTTTATTGTATGTAATATTATTTATTGTATTTCATTTTTATTTAATTTTCATCACTTTCACAATTATCTGGATACTGTTGTGTCAGTTTTTTAATTGCTCCCTAGGGGGATCAATAAAGATACCTTACCTTATTTTATCTTAAAAGTAAAGTCTCCAGCCTAAAGAGAAAGTATCACCAAAGCCTATGTTCAAAGCAATAATAATAAACAAATATATTTCATATAATGAGTTTAAGACTACATAATAATCATCAGATTCATTTTGTTGAAAAATGAGAGTACAATTATAGGTCCCGAAATCTGTCAGGTCAACGACTTCTTGTTAAATCCCATAAGTGCTAAAAGAGGAATATATACAGTAAATACACACATCAAATTCATAAGAAAAGCATGATGAATCCACTGGATCCAAACAAGCAGGAGATCTAGTCGTTAGCCTATACTGATATAGTGGCCTGACTGTTAAAAATATAGGTTCTCCAGTGAAGCAAATGAGTGCTAAAAAATTAGGGTTATAGGGTTAGGACCAGTGTAAGGGATTAGAGTAAGGGTGCAATCAAGAAACAAAATGTCTTTTTATTACTTTAATTTGATGAATTTTAATTGCAAAACAGCATTGTTAATGGACCACAATTACATTAAAAATATGGAAGACAATAAAACTTACATTTGGCCTACCTAAAACAATCTCAGCACTCACAAATATCGGATTTATAAGTAGTTTTCTGCCCTCTAAAACAGATACAGGGCTCAGAAAATGGTCAAAGTACGGACTCACCAACTTACATCAACTCCATGATGCCAGCAACTTTAAATCATTTGCACAGTTATTGGAGTTTAAGCTACCAAATATGGATTTTTATAGGTACTTACAGTTAAGGGATTTATTATTAAAACACAAGGATTGGGTCAAAGTTGTTAAACCCACGCTAATTGATGAACTATTGTTAAAAGTACAAACAAGGAATTGGGATAATAAATTAAATAAATAATAAATAAATACATTTTTAGGCATGAATCTGAATAAGACAAATTAAAAAGAGATGGGAAACTGAGACTAATTCAAACATATTATAGGATATGTGGGAAGAAATATTTATTGAAGCACATCTGGTAACTAACTCGAATGTGTGGAGGGAATTTAAATGGAAGGTAATCATAAGGTTCTTTCGGACACCTGAAATTATAGCTAAATTTGGCACAACACACTCAAACAAATGCTTGAGAAATTGCGGCCCACACATGGGCAATCAGACCCAATATTTTGGTTATGTCCGAAACTGAAAACATTCTGGGAAGAAGTGTTTGAAACACTTAAAGAAGTATCTGGCAGAAGCATTAAAATGGACCCAACAGTGGCTTTACTCGGTCTATTACCAAAAGGAATCGAAGGAAGAGCCAAAAAATATATCCTACAAATACTACTAGCAACAGCAATTAAATGCATTATAATTAATGCATGGAAAAAATAACATACTCCTTGAGACTCCAAAAAGACATATTCATGGAAAGGTGGAGCCCTGTCGTAGTTAAGCTAGTATAAGGAGGAACACTAGCGTACGTTTTGAATTCAATATCATTATTCTGATTTTTTTTTTTTTTTTTTTAATTTCACTTTATTTTATTGTATCTTTTCTGTTGTTACAGTGTTTGGTCCCTTTGTTGTGCCCTAATTGTCATCATGTCCTTATTAGTACTACTTTGTATTGAAAACTAATTTGAGAAAACAGCAGATAATAATGAATGTGATTCTGATTATGTATGAAACTAAAATAAAAATTGAGTTAAAAAACAAACAAACAGCATTTTTCATTAATTGAATTACACTGTATTTTCATTATTAACTGTTAACTGTTTTAACTATATGTCCCACCTCTATGTAATGACTAATGATTTAAAATGAATTATAGTATTCACATCTTTTACTTTATTTACTTCTTGACTAATTATGCCTATGGTGTAGATGTTCTTTATTTATTATATATTTACATATTTTTCTACTACAATCACCTGAGTACTGTATTTCATTATCTTTAATGTATCTACATGGCTGGAATAACAATAAAAATCCTTGAATCTTTGAAAAATGTGTCACAACTCATGTCAACATCATATAAATAACACAGAATAAAGCTAGAAAAGTGACACAACTATGTTTACTCACTGCTATGATAAAATGTTTCTCTTTTTTATGATCAGTTATTATTTTATAGCTTAAAATCAAATGGAACAGAAATGAGTCAAGTACTTCCTCTTGGTCTACTGTGATTATAGTTACTAGTGATGTATCCTCATCCCTGCCCACAGCTTGGACACACTTTGGGCAAAAAGGTAGTAAGAAGATCAAGCAATAGATCAGACACACAAACAGTATACATGAAGAGTGAAACAAATACTAATAATACTGTTAATCTGTGTAATTTGACTACATTAAATCATTTTTTGGCTGCTGAAATACCAGGATTATGACAAGTTTATGGTTCAAGCTCTTTCAATTATACTAATTTAAAAGAATTTGATAAGCAACATGTTCAACATCCAAGTTCAAGTCATAAAGTAACAACGCAGCGTTTCCTATTTCACTGATATTTCTGTGGAACCACAAAGCTGTTCAGTTAGATAAGTACACAGGTGCTGTAACAGAGTACACAATAGTTGTCTGTCCCACACAATCTATCTGCTCTACATTTCATCTATTTCAATTTGCTCTTAGGCGCTTTTCTTTTTCTTATATTCTTGCATTATTTTTTTATTGCACAAGTTGATAAAACAATGGAAGGAAATAAGTTAAAGAGTTGATCATAGACTGACATCTACAGGATACATTTGGCATTACATATGTTTAAAAACTCAATGTTAAAGTGAAAAAACAATAATGAAATAATGAAAGATTGTAGCAACAATTCACATGTGATAAGTCAAGTAGGGGAGTGCGATATGACGATATTAGGTTGTTAGTGTTTGAAATGTCTTTACAATCTGACATAGAGGTAGTATTGAGCTACAGTGTATCAGTCAATGTATCAGTTCAGCACAGCAGAGGAAACTATCTGCATGGTTCAAACTATTTGGTTTTAACGCTAAATGCTACAAAGACAGTGAGCAGCAGTGCTTGTGTCAGGCCCCACTGTTAGCCCGCCACATATCTTAGCATCGTCGCGCTACCTGCTAGCTTACAGATTTGATGGTTGGTAAAGTGTTTGTGAGATATACGGCAGCTGTAATGTTCTGCTAGGAAGTTCGCCTGCTGCACATCGTGTTTAACTGTTAGTTTGGTTTCACACTGTAATATCCATTTTAAACAATGACAAATAGACTCACTACTTTTTAATTTACACCTGCTCTAATTTATATATGGAATCTTTTGTGTTTTAATGTTATTTTAGGTAAGTCTTTCATGTTTGTATTCTTATTATATTGTCTGTGAAATACAGATGGATAGACAGAGGATGTCTAGAGGGGCTACGGGGTGAACTAGTGCTTACGTTTGCTCATCTGGTTAGAATGTATAGTTGAAAACCACCAAGATCTAAAATGTGTATTGTAAAAAGTTGGATTAAAACTGGACAAAAGTCAATTTATGACAGCTTTTGGTGGACATCCACAACACTGACGCATGTGCAAAGGGAATATGACGCCATTGACTGCTGACCAAATGAAATGGACCAATATCTTAAATCTTAAATTAAAATGATGATCTCTAGGTTTGAAACTTCTTGGAAACATTTTGGATAATCTAAGTAGCCAAGTCAACAATATATATATAACATCGGTCTAGTCATTTTTAGACATTTTAATGTGGAAAAGTTATATATTAGACCTTTAAGAGGCAATATTGGCCTGATGGTAACATTAGGCAATAGGAGGCATTATTATGGATCCCACTGCTTTTTTTGGCAAGGCCTGTCCTGTTCTGCCTACGATTGGTTTAGCCTGATATTCTTTTATCAGGCACTCACTCCTCATGCTTAAAGCTAACCAACTCAATCCAGGAAGGCAAAAGGTATCTAATCAGAGGCAGACTAGGGCAGGTCTTGGCAAGAAAAAGTGGTGGCATATATAAAAATTGCAGGTAGGGTTCTTGTGAAAATCAGCAGTGATCATCCTCTGGGAAAAAGATGACCCGACTAAATCAGATTCATTCAAGTATCATCTTTCAGTGAAGGTTACACAGTGCGTTTCATTGGTTATATATTGGTAGGATGAAGAGGTGTGACCAGGAAAGATGTCACTTCCTCTCTGCTGCTACTGTATATAGAAACCTGTGCTCTTTTCAGTCTTGCTTCTTTTCTTAGCTCTCACAGAAATAGCAGCACTCAGGTTCCATGGAGCTTACCTCGCCACCAGTCAAGCCGACTGGCACAGCTGCTCTCGCAAACAGACTGAGAAAGATGGAAGTTGAGATATGGATTGGCTGGGTGGGGGAGGGATAGATGTGAGAAGCAAAGAGAAGTTAGGTTTTTGTACGGTGCTTTTTCACTGTGGAGACAGGGGGGCCACGGTGATACATTCTAATAGAGCCGCCGTACAAAAACCTCTTCCATTCATTATGCATGTGGTAGAGAGCTGCAAGTTACCTGAGATACATGGCAACATTAAAACCATCAATATTGCAGGCCATATCACTACCTTGACAATGTAGAAAGACTGTCAGTGGGTAAAATTTGTTTGGAATAAAATAGAATTATAACCCATCTGAAGAGGTTTGGGTTTGATTCACTTGCGTTAAAAAATACCAAGGTAACTTGGACATTGTGGTGTCCATTGTCTGTTCTAAAACTCCAGCAATTCCATGGATTACTAGCCCGTTTCCAGCTGCCATTTGTGGGCAGTTTTGTTACTTTTTGTCAGGGAAGGCAGTCAGTGTGGCAGTGGAACCGAGGCATACTTTGGAGATGGAACTAAACTCACTGTTCTGGGTAAGTTTCTCACAACTTCAGTTCATCATGAAAAAGGTTAAAAGTGTTTGACAATGAAAGATGTAATCATGGAAAACGTTTGACTTTTGTTCTATACTGATCCTACTCTGGACACTAAACCAAGCTTACCATTTTAGCTAAATATTGAGTCTGAGTCTGACTCTATGCTGTGACTATGCTAACTTTGGAAAGCATACTTTGGAAATTGAACAAAACTGTGACTGTTTTAAGTAGGTGCAGGTAAAAAAAGAGAGAGACTGAAATACTGTATCATTATGTTTTTTAAGGGCGCAAAAATTGGATTTGTTTATGTATTTTTCTTAAAAGTCATCCATTCATGGGCCTTTGTAGTTCTAGTTCAGCTCAGTGCTTTTTGATATCAAGCTTGTACGCTGTGTTAATTACGAAGCCTACTTCGGTCAGGGCACAAAACTGACTGTTCTTGGTAAGTAAAACATCAGATTTTCTTGAAATAAATTAACCTGTGAGGCAAAATACTGTACGTGAACCTTACATTTTTTTCTGCTGTTGTTGAGAGATGAAAAAAATATATCTTCTAACTTTACAAACTGGCTGCAGTAGAGAGAGTTTGCTTTTTAGCAATTAAAGAAAAAATAAGCCAATCATATGCTTAAAGTATTCTAGACAGAAAGCATCAACAGCACCGTGGGCTGATTTTAGTACTGTTCAGTTCCACTGTGTCAGTGGTGGTTTTCAGGCTTACTTCGGTGGAGGAACCAGATTAACTGTTTTAGGTAAGAAATCATCATTAAGTTCATTAAAGTATTGTATCAGAGGATTTCAGGTATCAGATTTGATCTGCTGTAAAGGTATTTAAAAGTCTGACTGACACTTTGGAGATGATTAATGTAGTAACTGCAAGCAAAATGACTTAAAGTATCATAAAAACGGCACAATATCATATGTTGATGTTTATAAAGGTATCTTTAGCAGAGGGTGATTTGATTCACTGTTAACCTAGGTAGATTTCACTGAAAGTTTCAACATGTCAAAGTATGACAAAGTCAAATATTTTTAAAAAATTCAAAGAGAAGCATTGAGAAAGAAGCAGTAGAGAGTTTTTGTCTCTGTGCTTGTTTCTGTGCTCCTTCAATCCGGCTTACTTTGGAGCTGGAACTAAACTCACTGTCATAGGTAAGAAAATCTGCAAATCTAAATCTTATCAAGCACATTTCACAGCTTGTTTATAAGAATTGGCAATATGTTGACTGTGCTTTATATTGGTGATTTAATTTGGCGGCAGTAAATGTAGTAAAAGGTGAACTATAGTTGTGAAAAGGTGTAATGGGACATGTTAGTTTTGTTTCAGTCCTAACCTGTTCTCCAGCAAAGTGTTGAGGTAATAAAAGAATTGGCTCTATGCCCAGATAATTGCTCCCGTCATGAGTTCTTAGCAACCCTGTGAACGACTGTGAGTTCTCAATCAGAGGCTTACTTTGGGACTGGAACCAAACTCACAGTTTTAGGTAAGAAAAACCATCATATAGAATTTAAAAGTCAGAAATATGATTTAATATCCCATAGATATAATTAAATTTGTTTGTTTTACACTATTCTCTCAATTCAATCACATTTTTCAAAAACTGTCTGTGTAAATGTTAAAGTTTAATACAGTATAAATGTGGAGAAATGTCCAGTTTTTTGTTTTGTTCTGTAAAGAATAGAAAAAAAGTTTACAGCTGTCAGTGCTGAAAGGTTTTTACTGCAGCTGTGTGTCAATGTGAACGGCTACAACCCTGCTTACTTTGGTAGTGGCACCAAATTGACAGTCCTAGGTAAGACACACATATATAATTAACTGAAGGACATGTTAAATTATCTGGTAGTTTTATTCTCGTATGAAGTTTATTCATGAGGTAATAAAAACATATAGTTTTAATATCTTTTCCATGACTTGGAGTTCAGCTGTGTTGAGCTCTAAATTTTTGCTTCAATGGACGTTAAATTATGTAATAACATTATGTAATGTATTTGAATGCTGTGAATTTGGTGTTGAAAATCTATCAAAGGAGGCGAAAGTTAAGTAAAATGAACACTAAGCAATTTAACTTACGAAAAAACGTTTTTAAGTCAGTGTCATACTAATGTATTGTACTGTAAATATAAGTGACTTGTGGAGGAAAATTAAGAGAAATATGTTAACAATAATGTTGTGGTTCATCACTAGACTGGTAGTTTTTTGTGTGCAAGTGTTGCGTTGTGGTTGAGCACTAATCCTGCTTATTTCGGAGAAGGAACCAGGCTAACAGTTCTTGGTAAGACTACTACAATAATGGGTATAACAAACTTGAAATAGTTCTGAGTTGTCTGACTGTGGCGTTCACTAGAAAGTAATCAGTTCACGTCTAAATTGCGTTTAGATTGATACCACTGTTTAGCTACAGCCAGACTTGAAACAATGGGAAACAGCTAGCCTAGTTGGCTCTGTCCAGAGGTAACAAAAAATTCTAAAACCCCACAAATGTACATGTTAAATTAATCTGTTGAATATATATGAAAAACGGCATAGTTTCTGCTGGTTGCCTGGTAGCAAATGACACCACATAATTCCATGAGAGCTGTAGTTTTTACGGCTACATTTTTATATTCGTTAACCGAACGAAAAATATAACATGGTAATTATTTATCTTTAGAGGTGCTGTTAGCTGTATTTTGTTCTTTGGACAGAGCCAGGCTAGCTGTTTCCCTCAGTCTTTATGCTAAGTTCAGCTCACCTACTGCTGTCCACGTGATACAACACGAATGGTATCAATCTTCTCAAAAAACATTCTAATGATTTTCTTCCTTTGTCCCCACAGATACAAATATTACTGTCACTCCACCAACAGTGAAAGTGCTTCAACCTTCCAAAAAACAAGAGTGTCTAATCAGGAAAGGTGAAAAAAAACAGCAAAAGACTTTGCTGTGTGTGGCGACTGGTTTCTACCCGGACCATGTGAGCGTGTCTTGGAGGATCGATGAGGACATTGTCACACATGGCGTGGCGACCGGCAATGCCGTGCAGAACGGGACATATTACAGCATCACCAGCACGTTGACGGTCCCGATCAGAGAGTGGTTAACACGCGGGAAGCTCTTTAACTGCACTGTCAGCTTCTTTAATGTGACAAATACTGTGTATCGTTCAGATTGGGTCCAAAGCGATGGAGATGGTATGTTCATTTTCAACTGAAAGAACCTTAACGTCTCTTAGATGATGTAGAATTCCAATGAAACTAATGTAAACCTGTCTCATTTTCTTTCTCTACCAGGACCACGAAGAGGTAAATACATATTTGTGTTAACCTATACAACTCAAAATATCTACAAAACATTACTGAATCATGTCATTCATTGAAATGTTGTGCTTTTCTGCAGAGAAATATGTGAAGGTTACCCAGGCTGCCAAGCTAACCTACATCATTTTGATCGTCAAGAGTAGCATCTACGGAGTCTTTGTGGTGTTTCTGTTGCGGTGGCTTCAGGTTCGTCCACTATGAACATTCTACACACACTTTTTCCAGTATTTAATAATTGTCATAGACTATAATAATTATTATAGACTGAGATGACGGCGTTCATTACAGACTTGTAGGTCTAAACTCATAAGATTCCCATCCTCTCGTTTATGTAAAAGTTACTCAACTGCTTCTTCAGACATGTAAAATTGCTGTCTGACTTCCATAACAAAATTGTTTATCGTGATTGTTTCTGAGACAATATATCATCCAACAAAAGTAGTTATCGTGACAGGTCTATAAAAAGTGTTGTATTTCATTCATCACTTAAGATGTGTTCTTCTCTGTCTGCTACACAGCGGTCACCTGGAAAACAGAACAACTGAGAGCTGGATTGAAAAAACGAGCTGATTCCTCTTTATACATTCAAAAAGATCTATATGTATGTTGCTGTGCATTTGCTTTCAGCACTCAACTAGCCAATCATATCAAGCAACTTGCTATAGTGGTTACAGCACAATATTAATGACTTTAACTCATGTGAATAGTTTGATATCCAGAGATATACAGATGATGTCTGTTTAAGCGCTTGTGAGCTGCTTTATGCTGATTTTTATTCTCAATAAAAGTCTTTCAGAGGTAATACAGTATGTCATCGTCATTTCTTTCAAAGTTTAAAAGTAAAGTTGCCTGCAAGAAGTCAGAAAGATCCATTCTAATCCACCAGAACACAAAACTGAACTCCCCATCTGTCAAATGCTGAACACACAGTTGTTTGTTTTATAGGCAGTTAACGCCCAAATTTCTGTCAGTTTCGATAAACAAAATCCATTTATGCAGATAAGACATCACCACCCACACATCTCAGCCTACTGCATTACAGACTCAGTGGAGATATTTTTAGAAACTAGCTTTCAACTGTTTTCTGAGATGTTTCCATTCTCTGTACTAAAAACTGGGTCATTTGGGTGATAATGAGTTTTTCCAATGAGCAAAACTGAAAGGATCTCTCTGATAGCATCTGAGTGCTACACTAAGTTGAACTAAAGCAGGTGGATTTGCGACAGATCTAGTTTTTCCAATGAATGTATGGCAGTTATGCATCACGATTAACATTGTGAGTAAAGCTGAATTCCTCTAGGTTGAAGGCATTTGGTTGAAAAGTGAGCTTTCACATGTGAGTCAACCACAGCCCATAACAACAGGAAACGTTCTCATCTCTGTACAGAAGAAGGTTGGGGCTGTTGTTGTGTATGGAACAAATTGGGGTTTGAAAGACCTGTGGAGGCGTTGAGAGCTACAGCAGAGGAGAGGATGTGGTCACAGAGCAAGCTGCAGGTTGCTCTTTAAGCTGAGAAACAACGGAGGTGCAGTGTTCCACTTCACCGCAACTTTTTGCAAAGCGACACCTGCGTCTGTGCAAGAAGCCCAAGTTCTGCACACCTCTGCAACAAACAGCTGTTACTGTGTCAACTGAAGCTACAGTATGACCCAGCAGCTGTACATCATGATCTTAGCTGCTGCAGACTCTAACATGAGAAATGTTACAGTCCGTGTTTGAAATTTGTCTGTAAAGACATTATCAGACAGAATTATCATTGGTCCCTACATAATAAAAGTTACACCCAATAATAGTCTCACCTATTGAGGCTCAGTTCCTCCTAGAAACAATATGTTTTTTAACTTCTTCATTCAATCATTGACATCTCACATTGTCTTATTAAGTTAGACTTTTGATCTAATAAACTCAAAATATATTTTAAAAAGTCATAGTTATAGTTATAAGATAAGTTCAATGTTTTAATGACCTACTCATGGAGTATTTTGACTTACTAAGTCATACTTATGAGAAAGTGTACCTGTCTAAAACAAAATGATGGGATGATTGCAATTCTGAATTTTAGTGTTTATTTATGGGATGAGAAAAAATGTCTAACTTACTGAGTCATAATTATTATTATATATAAGTATTAAATATATACAATATTTGACATAGTTTATCAGAGCTGACTGAGAGAGTCAGTACATCAAAATTATGATAAATACTTGTCATGTGGCTTGTTAAGTCATACTAAGTGAAAAATTTGACTTTCTAATGCAAAGGTATGAGAAATGTATTCAAAATATGCATGTGTACAGACACTACTAGCACTCCTGTTAATTTTGACCAATCTTTGAGTGAAAATGCTGCTATCTCAGTGCCTGTAACACTGATTTGGGTTGAAAATACAATACAAATTCTTCCAACTTTTAGAAATATAATGTCATGTTCACTTAAAGTGAGGATGGCAGAGAAAAATGGCAAGTGTCTCGTCAGGAACTTCTGTATATTTGAGTTTTCATGGTGGAAAACCTGAAACTTAATTTACATTTAACTAAATAACATCATGCATTAGTATGTTTGCATCAGCATACAGTCACACATACAGTACAAACCTGGCATTGTTCTCCCACAGCTCTCACAAGCTATAAATAAATGAAATTGACATTTTTACCTGTACATTTAAGTATCTTTATACTTATTATATAGTAAGAATTCTACAGTGTATGATAGTTATCTTCAGAGCAAGTATACAGCACATAAATGACATCCTACATCCCAAATGAAGCTTAGTGAAAGTTCAGTTAGTATATGTACATTATAGCCAATTATTTTAAATGTTTTGTTATGTACGCTGGGATCTATTTGAATGACAATTTTTTCCTTTTTAGTTTGTCACTATTTCTAAGTGAGATGAAGACAACAAGGACATATTATTATTTACTTTATTTATACGTTTATTTTAGTTTAATGATCGAAAAATCTAAACTAAACCATCTTTTGCTGCTCAGGTCTGTAGTTTTATTTCTCCAACTATTTGTTATTCTGATCTCTGACACATGTTCATTCACAATTTCTGTGCTGTCATTCCGCTGGGCATCAATTGAGACCAGCTATTCTCATCAGCCGGTCTCATCTAACCATTAGCACAGTGACACCCCTTCATTGTCAGCCTTGCATCGTATTGTAAATCCAGAGGTTTGTTTTTTTCTTCTTCATCTTCACCTGATAAATATAAATAAAAATAATCTGTATAATAAACTATTCTTTTGCCTTCATTGACTTGTCTCTCCTGGTTGAACTGTAGATGTATGAGCATTATCAGTTAGGTGTCTCCATCTGCTGGACAGTCAGTGCATACACCACTAACTGTTATTTCGACCAGCAAGGAACTTCAAGGTATGCTTCTATAGTGAACTCTAATGCACATTACAAAAATATCAAATTACGAGTAGTTCAAAATTGTGAAAAACAAATTACATTTTATTTAACCCAAGATTTCAACAACATGGGCACACATGCAACAGTAATACAGCTGTAATATTAAATTTAAAGTGAGTAAATCAATTAAAGTTATGTAATGTAGGAAGGGTAATGTAAGAACCCTCATGAAATTATAAACTCTCGTACCTATTTTAGCTCATTCATGTGGCTACAATTTGGGTTTTCTACTGAGCTTTTTAGCCTTTTTAGATAATTGCTTTAGCTCCAGCAAACAAGCTTTGACAAACCCAATTTTTTTTCTTTTCCATATCTCAGACCAGTGGCGGCTGGTGACAAAAATGTTTGGGGGGCGCAGTTTGATGGTTGGTGGTCCTAGGGTTAGTGTCAAATAAGCCAAAGCACCACTTCATACCGCAGCAAAATAATAAAATAAATAAAAATAAGAAAGAAAAAACAATCTAAAAACAACACAACACACTATAATGTCCCCTGGTTTGTCGCAGTATAGTATCACAGACCCACAGAGAGAGGAATAAAAAATTATAACCAGACATGATAAAATGCCCTTTTCACTCACATCACCTAAAGTTACCAGCAGTTAAAGCAGAGTTACCAATAAGGTAATATGCTTAAAAAGAGACACCACCTATATTTTAGTTATTGTGTCTTCAGTCCTGATTTCACTGTAATCTGTTAGTTGTTGCAATACCTAAACATGACATTAGATGGCGCATTAAGCACTATACACTGCTGTGATTAAGCATAACTTATTTAACTTATTTTAATAATGAAATGTACCCCAAATCAACTGTAATAGTCAAAATTACTTCCATCATTTCTTATCCTGCATTTATGCATTTTAGTTTTTTTACACTTCATAGTTATGTCTTTTATAAAGTATTTTTTTTAACACTTTACAATATTAATAACAGCAATGCAGCTACTACCTGATCTTTTATATGTCCTGTTGGAGCTGCTGGATGCAGCCACTGACTGAACCTATGTTCCTCTTCTGGAGCTTGGCATAGCAGAGGTCTACATGTGGCCAGATGTGGTGAAACAGCTGCAGAAAGAGCTCAGCAATGCTAAATCTGCTAAAAACAACTTAGCTCCATGCTATTGTCTCGATGGCTGCAGCTTTCTGTTTGATTTTTTTCAGAGAGATGTTTTAGGTCTCGTTCCCCCGTCATTGTCCACAACGCTTCGGTGCTGACTCTTTGAAACAGCAAACAGATTAAGCAATAAAAGGAATAACTCACACTGCATCCAGCTAGCCAGCTCCGTTTATCATTTCATCAGCAGGAGAAACTCTCAGCTCCTCCATCATCTGCTGCTGCTTTATCCTCTTTCTCTCTTCTAATGAAAGTCTTGTGAAATTATGTTTTTGTAGAGAAATTACAAAATAATCTTCTTTAATTTCCGCGGCTCCACTTTAACGTCATCTCCTGAATCTACCGTCAGCAGGAATTTGGGTGACAGAAGCTAACTGGAGTGCGTGAATGACAGCCGGAACTGTCCAATCACAGTAGGATTAAAAAACATGAAACAACAACAATTCGCTGCCAATAAAAGTGGGCGTGTCCGGGGCGCACTGAGCTGCGCTCCGTGGGAAACGTGACGCAGGCCAATGAAAGAGCAGCCTCAGGTCATGTGCTTGTCAAAAGTTTGAGGGCTTGCATTGACTCCCATTAGGCCGGCGCCCCGCATACAGGAAGTACATATAGAAACTAATAAAATACAATTTGGAATCGATTTATAATGAATGCTGACAGGTGCTGAGAGACTAACAGGCGCATTTTACAAGCAAATACTTTTTATTTCATAATGATTTAGCATTATCTAATTAATTTATATTTAATATGTTTAAGTAGACTTTCTCTAGATTATTGGATGGGGCGGCGCCCCAGCGCCCCGCATTGACCAGCCGCCACTGTCTCAGACCAAAAACAAAGCTAAAAGAAGGGTGAATATCGACCAACATTAACATGCATAACACATTAGCTATTAGACAAGGGGCTTTTTTGGGAATTCCTCTGCATTCTAGTACCCCAAATACCCTCAATCTTGTTCCACTAATGCAGTTATAAGTGTCTGATTAGTATAACATACAAACATTTCCTGAAAGTTGAAAGGTCCATGTAAGGAAATGACTAATTACGTCAAGACTGAACTGTCTTCTTCAAGAATAAAGAATGTTTTCGTCAAATACATCAAACTCCAAAGCAGATGAGCCTTAACATGCTGTTTACAATGTAGGGTGAATGATGTTTATAGATCCTGCTGCCAAATTTAAGAAGGACCAAATCAATGGATTCTGAAGGCCTCTGTTTGTCTTACCCCTAAAATTTGACCTTCTTTCTGAAAGCAATAAAAAGGCTTTTTACCACACCTTTGAGTGGGGACATTCAGGACAGGTATACCTTGACCTTCTCAATTGGTATAATCTAAAAAATCAAAATGCCACACAGAAAAATATCAGCAAAGCATATCTGTGGTTCTGATGGTTTATAAAACCCTTACTCTTTTAGATGAGGTCACATTAGAATCTTAAAAATACAGAATGAAATTAAGATTATACACATAGATTATACTGTAGGTATCTTTCACTTTGCCGTGATTAATCCAGAAGTGGAAACCAGAGCAGCAGGGCAACAGTCATGCTGGACAAAGTAGCACTCGGGCCTGCAGAGCTGGACGTTGTCTCGTTGATGGGCAGCGGAAGGGAGGTGCTAGGGACGTACTCCCCTCCCAGATTGGACGCACCATTACTTGCCAACAATATGCCGGAGAAGGTGATGGTTCTGGAGGTGGAGCTGGCCCAGGCACAACCCCCCATGCCCTGCATTACCCACACCTTGTCACCTTCTATCAGCTCCTCCATCATGTAACAGGTGTTGAGGGTGGTCTCACCACGAGATATCTGGGGGAGAGAAAGGTTGCACTGTTTTTAGGTACATTGTCCTGTTGCTCAGTGTAGCAGTCTATACCAAAAAGGGCTGTTTGGTTGAAATGACTTTTCTGTAATTCAGTCTGGTTTAACTCGTTTCAGGAATGTTCATTTTAGGTATAATTAATTCTAATCCATCTTGTTTTGAGTAATGTTAGATTATTTTAATATAAGGTTCACTTACTAGCTTTTTTTCCAAAGCTTTCAAATACTTTCATAAGTAGTAGGAGTTTTCTCAGCTGTCATGGAGATGGCTCATTTCTTATCACAGAGATTTGAGAAGGTCTTCTTTTAGTTTAGCCAAGAGTAGCCTAGTTTAAACTAGTAGAATTAACTCTTGTCTGGTTTGGTTTATTTAGGGTTTACTTTAGTCTTGCCTTGTTTAGTTTGTTGTTTAGACCATAGGTTCAGTGGAACAGTTTATCTTTGATTAGTCTATTGTTGAGTATGGTCTGGTCTACTTTGATCTACTTCATTCATGTCTGCTGGAGCTGGTCACTGTTGAACTTTGAAGGTATAATCCTTATCATTTTCATGAAATCAAAGCCAGCCATATATGCTATTTACTGTTGGTATTTACATTCTGCAATTATCGTTCCATAGCAGTTTTCATTGCTGGTTTTAGAGTCTGCAGTGGATCCACAAGAAATGATGCAGCATGTAATCCAGTGTTACCGTTACTGTACAGAAGTGTATGGAGTTACTACTAATGCAAACAACAATTCACATTCAATGTGTTCAACTAGCAAAAAACAGGGCGGCTTTGGATGTTATTTGGTAACAGGAAATGCTATTTGTGATGAATTTGTGGCCCCGAGGTGATTTCACAAAACAAGGGTTAGGGTAATTCTTCTACCTTTTATGACAGCGGATCAGTTTTAAATACTGCATAGTTACACTGTATCACAAATCACATTTCTCACATCACTGAAATCACAGTGCAAACAAACATTGTAGCCTACATGTTGTTAGCTGTTGTATTGAATAGTCAGAACCATACCAGCATGTAATGGGACTGATGTGACATTTGCAGGTATGTCAGTGTGCTGTTTACTGCGCATCTCATTAGCTACCTATTACTACTTTTCCCTGGTTCAACAAGCTAAGGTGCAGGACAAAACATTTATCCACTTTTTATGTTTGGATAAAAAAGTTTACTTTAGCAGTAAATGCTAATGTGGGTTGTTGTTCCTAGTCTGTAGCTGCTGCATTTTGCAGAAATATGCTACCAGGCTAACTAGCAGTGTTACATAAATGCATCCAAAAATGACAGCCACCATGAAATAAAAAATATAAAATTCTCCCCTTTGGGACAGAGGAATATGTATGTTGTGGTTGATACAACATTGAGATTATTTCATTTGAACTTTAAATTCTGTTAATTGTATTGTTACCAGTTTTAGTTCAGTGTGTCTAGTTAGGTTTACTGTAAAGTACCTGAGCGTGGCACAACATCTTTTCTTGCCCGTTGACTTTGAAGTACCATTGGTTGTTGTGTTCTCCTCTGCAGAGCTGAGCAGTAAACACAAACTGGTAGATACCACCAACTGGCACAGTGAAAATACCCGTGTCATTTTTGTAGCCAGAGCCCTTGTTCACCAAAACATGGTTAAAGATGATTGGGTTGAACTGGATATCTCTCAGCTGGCCCTGGTGGGCGACGTAAAAAAGTACACTGACACCTGGGAAACAGAGTCATATCTCAGTGGAATGTAAAAATGTTGCCTCAGCTAATTTCCGTTTCACAATATACATTTTTCTAACAAGTACCATCGGTATCAGTAGCTTTACACGTTAGCTCCACACTACCTACCCTGTTGTCTGGCTGGTGTCTCACTGGGGGTCTGTGGAGAGAGTCAGGAGGGAGATGGTTTGAAATCAGGAAAAAGAGCTGAGATTAAGGTTGAGGGTCAAAGGGCAGTTCACTCACCAATTCCCCCGGCCCAGCTACAACCAAACTGGTTACACACAACACCATCACAATATCGAAAGCTGAACATATCTGCAACAACAAAACTACCACAGATTAATATAGGACACATTAAGAAGCAGATATGACAGATACAAAAGTTGAACAGACGAAAGGTACCTTCGTGGAGCTCATCTTCCTGCTGCAAGCTGAACAGCACTGATACACTATACCAGGCTTCTGTTGAAGTGTCTCTCTGCCCAGCACAGGCAAAGTCCACCTGCTGCTGTTCTGTCCCAGAATTTGTTTGATTAACTCATGCCAACCATACACACAGACTAACACACACAGACACAAACACATACACACACCTACAAACACAACAATATATCAGGGCTGTCCCATTGGTCTTCCTTGCAGGCTCTTTGAGTTCTTTCTGCAAATATTCCCAAGCAATGCTGCATGTTTTAACTTGCATTGCATCAAACCAAATTTGTATTACTATTTATGGTTGCCAATAGCCATTAGATACAGTGGCTCTGCATTTTGTAACTGCTGTTGTTGACCTGTCGACCGTGCAACTTTTATAAACGTTTATAAAACATAAGGTATAATTTATCACCAAAATCTGTGTAAGACCTGTAAGACCCTTTCATTCCAACTTATTACCACATGTTTTACACATGTTTGAGGAAATGATGGTCTATAGGCTTCATTTAAGTGAAACTATATCTCATTTTTGAGTTGATGCCTTTTGTCCTCAACGGCCAAAATTAACCTGAGGACAAGAGAAGAGTTAAAACAGTGTGACACAATGAAAGCTCTCATCCCAAACAGATAAACAAGTTGATTTTCTTCATCTACATTTCTGACAAAGTAGCTGCTCAAGGTGTGTGTGCAGTGGTCAAGTGTCATTTCAAATGAAAGTCTTGGACCTTTATTATTACAATGCACATGCATTACCACCAGTGACCACAAGTGTCACCAAATAAAAAGGCCTTTAAATGTCAGTGTAACAAAGAGTGCTTCCCATTTAGCTAATGTGGTGGGGTATATTTCCCTCAGTTCAGAGTTTGAATGCAGCCCCAGGCTTGGCCCCTCCTCTGAACCTCCCCTAATGAGCGCTAGCTTATTTAAGGCACCGTTCTCCCTTTGTCCTTCCTCTTGCTGCCATGTGCCCTGGATAGAGCTTCCCTATAGGTGACACCTTCCCATGAATCCTTTCCTTACTACGGTGGTAAGTGGGGGCCCGGACATCTTATTATTATTGTGTATGCAGGTGGAAAATTCATTTTCTTCTTTTGTTGCAGATTGCCACCTGCTGCTGCTTTGTTGCTTGTCCCTTATAGAACAGCCTTAAAAGCTCTGTAATATCCATGTTGTAATTTGGAGTGGGTCAACTGGTTTTATTTTGTTTTACCCTGTTTTCAGTTTTGTTTCTTTTATTTAGTGGAGGTGTGGGCCAGTCTGCTGGGGGCGGCTAGTCACCCTGGGTGAAGTCCCCTTCACTGCATGCTACGTTTAAGGGCATGGGACACGTTTCACCCGTTTGCTGTGTGTGACTGTTTAGTTTGCTGTGCTGCACCGGTGAGTATGTGGTAGCACTCCTAGGCACACCCCTGTGTCACCCCATCTGCTAACCCCAGTCCACTTGACTGGTTTTGTAATAAAATAACCCTTTTTATATATCTTTACTCACTATTGTGCTTTTAAATCATTAACTTTTTTGTCTTTCAGCTTATTTTCTTCAGTTTTTGAATATCAATAAAACTTTTTAATTTGGAATCACGTCTCTGTCCCTCAGTGAGTGTATCTGCCTGCCTTGTTTAGTGTTGAACTAAAGGTTATTAGTAACTGATTTCCTTATCAACATTTCCTGGAGTTTGATTCCCAGGTGGCGTAGTTGTGACATTAACCAATTCCAAACTTAGCACTGCCACACTAACATTCATCTTTACGTCTCATATTTCAGCTCCTCTCAGCACAGAACTCCTATTCTATCAAATGGAACATTTTCACTCACTGTATCTCTTTAACCCTGCATTCAGTCACTCTGAAATAAATCTCTAATCCTTGTTGTTCAAGTCTGTTCTGCTAAAGTGCTCACTTAAAAAATATAGTTTAAGTGAGAGCTTTAATTCATCTTCATTTATATGATCAGCGCTTCCATTCAGCTTTCAGCTACACAGTCCCTCAATGAATTTCTGGGATTGCCTCAATTTCTGTTTCAATACATTTAAAAAGAATGAGTAGTCTGATATATACATAATATATGTGACAATGGAGACACACAGCAAGGACAAGAGAATGTTATCCTGCTTTCTCTCTGCCTCTTTAATACCGGTCAACACACACACACGCACACACACACACACACACACACACACACACACACACACACACACACACACACACACACACACACACACACACACACACACACACACACACACACATTCTATAAATGTATTTCTATCCAGCAGTAATCATCTTGACATCTGTCCTTCTCTTTGACCTCAAAAGGACTGTCTTTTTTTTCTCTCTCTCTTTTCATCCATCAGTCCATCAGTAATCCTATGTGATGTCCAGAGACATATGGTGCTCATAAAGGTCTCTGCCCCCAGCCCCCCACTGCTGATGGTCTGTCGGACAGTAAGAATAAAATTAAAACGTATGAGGACACACTTGGCAGTTAGAGGTAGAAAAGTCCCCTCAAGAAGCTCAGAATTAAAAGCCTTTTTTCGTGGAAAAATAAATACATAAATAATCCTGTCAACAAAAAGAAGTAAAAAAGACAAGTGCAATGGTTTTAGAATGTTTTAATATAAATATGTGGCTTGAACTAACTAACTATAATCTAACATTATAAAAATTTAGCTTGACATTAGCACATAAATAGCACATAAATAGCCACAAAGCAAATTATTTTGTACAGTCCCTAAAAACATCACACAGTAGCTGTACAATATAAAGGCCAGCGTATGTCATTCAGAGGTGGTAATGTGGTCCTGATGAAACGCTCAGCTGCCTTTAACACCTGCTGCAGGTCCCTCTGATCTAATGCTTTGTAGCTGCTGTACCACACAGTGCTGCGGTAGGTCAGGAGGCTTTCCATGGTGGCACGGTAAAGGTTTGTCAGTAGTTGTTGTGGGAGATGGGCATGTTTCAACTTCCTAAGCAAGGTACAAAACAATTGTTTGGGTTAGAAAATTGATGGAGCTGCTGTAATGACTGTCATGAAGTTGTGAAGTAATTACTGTAATTAGTCTGGGAAAAACAGCATGGCATCATATAATCTTTATTGCAAAATTTGCAGCTATGTCCCAAATTGCAACCTATCTCTATTACCTCATGTGATAATCTCACTGCACTCACCTTGTCCACTTCTAGATTTAGAACTGGGTGGGGCAGTCAGGATATAGGTTCCTCTGAATCTGAATGAATTTCAGGAAACTACAGCTTCCCATTCTGCTGTCTATTGGACTCATGAAAGAGCTCCTTTTAGACAAGGTACCTTATGGAAAGTTTTTGGAAAAGTTACCCCTTTGTCTCCCAATGGAAATAAAGGTTTCAGTCAGTCAATCAGACTAGTTCCTAATAGGGAATGGATACCTGACGTCATCAACAGCAAGATGGCCGGCCATCTTTGCAGGATATCGTCCCTAGCAACTGTAGCTGTCAACATCTGTCACCGGTCATTTGTAATCTCAACCCATTGAACTCAGTGTAAAGAGGTTTAACTTTATTTACAACATGGTAAGTCCACAGTGCTGTGTAGTGGACAAACACACAATACAACCATTTGCATGACCAACAAACAGAAAATAAAGATAGCATGACAACTTATCATTCTTTCCCGACATGGAAACGAGGAAGACAAGATAGCTAATGTCACAAAAAGATGTCGAATGGCTTGGTTAGCTAGAATTCTCTGCGATTCCCATTCCAAATATTTGTTTTATGCCATATTTAGGTAATGGGTATGGTAATCATGTTTGCAATTCAGCAATAATGGGCCATCTCTAGCTGAGTATCCTTATGAACGTGCCTGAGAGCTTTTTTTTTTTTTATAAAGAAAGAGCTTCAGTGCCCATTGGTCCAAGGTCCCATTATTACAAAACTCCAATAGTTTGAAAATTGTCCCAGTGTTCTGAAAGCCCGTAGTCCAGTGGCCTGTGATCCTGAGAACAGAAGTCACAAGTCAAACAGAAGTCAAATAAACTAAAGTAAGATTTTTAATTTTACTTTGACATTCATGAAACACGTCCAAGCATAACGTAATTTGAACGTGAGTTCATTAAATCAGAGTTCTGCTTTGTGAATCATGACAGAAGAACTGAGTTAACTGTGAGAAGTCCATTTGATTAGCTTAAATTAGATTGATTAGCCTTGGTAACACCTTACTAAAGCCTCTTTCACACAATTAACGGTAAATCACTGGGATTACCTTCCAGGCACTGCTGGTGATTTTCACTATACACGTATGTGGCAAGGTTTAATATTCAAACCCCATCACTCAGCCCTTTAACCTAAACTTAAAAATGAAGCTCAGCTCAAAATTTGGATTTTAGGAAGAGCTCGTGAAGGCAGCATAACTGGCTGCCCCAAGCAGTTTGTGTTCAATGAAGTCTATGAAAACACTTTACTTTGAAAAGACCGGATCTGTGCTAACGTTACATATTTGTTTTAACAGTTTCCAAAGTATAAGACCTACCTCCTTATGCTGAAACCTTTGAACAGCAACCTTTCTTCCATCTGTCTCAGCCAATATTTTTTATTATTGTCTTAATTTTATCAACAGCATACCCTGTTGTTTAAATGGTCATGGGTTGCAAGCATTGGAGCAAGGTAATTTAGTTTTCCATCCATCAAAATCCACATTCTGTGCTTGCTCAGGGTTAAAGTTAACACCAGGCCTAAGGACAGGCACCAAATCATTTATTATGCTATAGGCAGATTAAACAAACTGAGCCATGATAGCAGCAATTCAGCTATTGGAATCTTTAAACTGTCACATCACGCCAGTGATATACAGTACATAACTCAATGGAAACACATGATAGAGCCATTTCTGAATGCTACAAAACAAATCGATCTACAGTATCCACCAAAAATAAACAAAAAGAGACCTGTTTCTGCAGCCAGAGCCTGTTTGTACAATTATGGTTTCACCTACTTAACATTTTCAAGTTACATAGGTAAATGATAACAGAGTTGCTTCTCTCTTTATCTGTCACATAGACAAATAAACTGTATTGTAAAATGTATAGTTGGAGAACAGTACATGTGAAAACAAAGCAAATTAGTAATGCTTATAGGAAATATAATGTGACATTATTTTTCAAAAATTAGATTCTAAAAGGTGAAGAAATATAATACAAGGCTTGGAATTTCATCATTTTACAGGCAAGGGCATTTGGCCTTTGGTGTCACAACATTTTTTTAGGGCACAAACATCACAAGCCTTTCATATCCTCTTGGTTCTTGGGCCAGTTGCAGAAAATCTGGTCAGCTCCAAACAGATGTTGATTGAAAATGATGCTAAATTCTATAGAATACAACTTTACTGTCAACCACAGTGAAAACTGTGTTTGGCTCACCAAAACATAAAAGCAGCACAACGACATGAAACATATAAAACAGCTAATATATAGAACAGGATACTGAAACTACAGATTGAACTAATCACAAAAGCTTTCTGCCAAATGTTGTCCATCTTCATTAAACAGCCTTAAACAAACAGTAGCAGAATGGGATGTCTGACCTGACCTTAACAAGTGTTTCTTCAAGCAGTTTCACTGTAAAATCATCAGTGTAAACCCATCCTTCATAAAATCCAGGACTCTGATGGGAAGCTAACAGCTAGTTCTGCACTCTGAGCTAACTGGAATGTTTCCTTTTTGGGATAATTAACATTTCCTATCCATTACTCCTGCAATTTGACAGAGTGGGTTATATAAAACTGGATGCCCTGCAACTACTATAAAAGCTTCTCTCTGTTTTGAACCCTGCTGTTCTCTGTTCCCTTACATGTCAGCGTTATCAACAGCACACATTTGCATGTCAACCTCATCACAGTTTGAACTGAAAACAGAATATTAGCAAATCCACTGATTGCAGTAGTTCAATTGAAAAGTGTGAAAAGCTGTTTTAAATACTGGTGTGAACAGTCTTTGACTGATGTACTGATATATATTGGTAATTATACTATTCAGCAACCCCAACTTCACACACAAGTATATTAAAGCTGGTTAGAACACAGTGGGACAATACAACATTTTGTTTTATTGATATCTTATCAATCAATTTAGCTCCTTGTCATGCACATAAAAGCACAGCAAGTTAGACTAAATAACTGCAAGTCAAATATTCTGACCTGTTAGTTTCTGCAAATTTAATCTGAGCTCATTAATCACATGTGGTCGTCAACAACAACCTCTGTATCTATTTAATTTTGGTGACTCCTGGTGGTATCAAAACAAACTGAAAGCAACACAAGAAAAACAAAGAAATTCTACACATGGGGGCTTTAAAGGTTTGAAAAACACTGTGCAAATTGAAAACTTTTTTTGCAAAACTCAAACCACACACCTTCAGGTTTTCCAAACATATAATATATGTCTGTAATTGTATACTGTGTCAATTTCAAAAAGGAAATTTGACCATTCCAGTAATCGCCCTCGTATGCCAGCCACTGAATGCCTGTTTGTCACTACAGGACAATGGAAGTTCACTTTTCAGTTTCACAGTGTCTCCATACTGTCAGGTCTCCTCCTCCTCTCACTGGTTTAATACAGGCTCTCAGGATGGGGGGCTCTGAGTTTGCGTCTGTGATGCAGTATCCCAGTTCTTTCCTTGGTTCCTCTTCCTGGTCCTTTCCGCCATCACCAGAGCCGCCACCACAGTGACCAGCACGGTGATAGTGATGACAAGCACAGTGGCGGTCTCTGCGATGCAGAGCTGGCTGTCCACCCAGGCCAGAGAAGCCCCGGCCAGCTGTGGCGGATCCTGGCACGTCACGTTGCGGTAGTCGTCAATTTGGAGATGGCGAACGTGCAAGATCTTGCTAAAGACGCGATGTAGATCACAGTCACAGCTCCACGGGTTTCCTGTAAGGATAAGAAGGGTTCATGAAAAGGTCAAAAAGAGCTAAATAAAAAGCCAGTGTAGGCTCACAAATATGCAGTGTAGTGTAGTGTCCCTCATACTCTGAAATACACTTTTTATTTCAGTTCATTCTATCATTGAATGTGGTTTCCTGCACATGGCATGTACAGGATGTGCACACAACCAGCTTTCTGCCATTTGAACTACTGTACCATTTTACATTCACATTACTCTCAACTCCAGCAGTGTGCAACTTTTTAAAATCATTTCAAAGCCATCACATCAACACATTTAAACATGAATATCAATGGTGACAGTAGAGGTGGAAATGCAAGTACAGTCCCTCAAGTACAAACCCTAACCATTGACACAGTTTTAAGATGAACTGCATTAACATGTAATATGTTGCATGGTATGATTTAACACAAAATGTATATACGGATCTGATGTAGGGGAACTAATATAAATGGGCTGAAAGCAACATATAGATCAGATCAGTTTTTACCAGAATCATTTCGTTTTTCTACAAAGAAAAACAAATGCCATCAGTTTTTTAAATAAAAAATGAGGTATACTTTCATTTAAATGAGGCCTATTGACCATCATTTCCAAAAAATATATACTTGTGGTAATAAGTTGCAATGGAGTTGGCTAGAAAGGTCACAGAATTGGGTGATAATTTACACCTCATGCTTTATAAACAGTCAAACCAGACCGGGTTAATTTTGACCCAGGATGACAAAAGTAGCACAATTGATGGGAAGACAACAGGAGTGTTAAATAAGAGTGGTGCATCTTCACATTAAAAAGGTAAAAAAGAGTATTAGTGAAATATTAGAGACCTGACAGCTGAATGTGTGTTGCTGTTGTATGAAGGCTGATCAACGTTTTAAACTTGAGGTGATGCAGGTTGTTTCCCTCCAGAGCCAGAACTGCCAGACTGTAGAGAGGAGCCAGAGCATCGCTGTCTATATGAGATATGTTGTTATTACTCAGCTGGAGCACCTGCACAGACAAACAGACAGGTTATAGACAGATATCCAGATACACACACATAGAGTCATTTTAATAGTATTGTAAAAGCACCTCTAGTCCAGGCAGCATATCCAGGCTACCCCGCTGAACCACGGACAGTCTGTTGTTGTGCAGGTAGAGCTGTCTGAGCCTGGAGAGACCCCTGAACACACCAGGTCCCACTGACGCCAGTTGGTTATGACTGAGGTCCAGCTTCTCCATGTTGTCCAGATACTCAAAGCTGACAGCAGGAGGGGAAGACAGGGTGAGACGGAGACAGGAAGGCAGACAAGAAGCTCAGTCCGTATGCCGTGGTTCAACTTTTATAGCACAGTGGTCCTGATACACCCATGGCAAAAAGTGTGTGGGAGGAGTGGTTGGTTCTGAAAGTATTTTTTACTCAATTTATATCTGCAATAACTGTTTTTTCCTGCTGCAAAGTGGGCCTATTGTACCCACTTGTGTCAAATGGATGATGGGTTGTTGAAGTGTGATAAACATAAAGTGCCTTTGAAATGTAATTCTCCATTCAATTTTCTGAGGAGGAGCTGGAAGAAGCTGATAGCATACATAGCATATACTAGAGTGTGATGGTGGAAGTCAGATGGACAGCTACCTGTATCCAGATATATGATGTAAGTTGTTGTGCTCCAGTCGCAATTCTTTGAGAGCAGACAGACTTGTGGAGAAGTCAACAGGGAGAGATTTTAACTGGTTCCAGCTCAGATCCAGCTTCTCCAGGAAGGACAATGAGAAAAATGCCTGGAGAGAGAGAAAAAATAAGATAGGCTTTCCTTTTAACATTTTCCTTTCTTCATTTCACCTTTTTCTTTAATCTTGAGCAATCCTTCCCTCTTAATCATCTTTTAACACAAATTACCTCCAATGACCTTCTGTTCCTTCATTTCAACTGACGCTTCAACTACTTTCAGAGAATATTGACACTTCAATTGTTTTTTCTTCTTCAACTGAAGGTCTCTATTAATAATGAAAGATCTATCTGTCAATTCTCTCACATTTAAATTTTGCCTTTGAGAGTTCCTCCATCTCTCCGTTCTTACCAGTGGTTGGATTTCTTGTATCTGACTGTTGGTGAGCACCAGCACCCGCAGGGACCACAGTCCAGTAAAGGCTCGGGTGCCAATCTCGCTCAGATTGTTCCCTCCCAGCTCCAGAAGCCATATGCCGTGTGGGAGGCCCCTGGGAACGTGCTCGAACCCACGGGCACGACAGTCCACCAGGTCGGCATGCTCATAACAAATGCACTCATGCGGACACAACCGCAAGCACTCAACTGACGGTAAAATGAATGGGGGGGAATAAAAGGCAACAAGGAGGACGAGGAGGACGGGGAAAATGACACACATGGTTCCTCGGACAGTCGTAGGAGTGAGGGTGGGTCACTCAGAGGAGCAGTTAAGTTAGCGTTGAGGAAACTGGAAATCAAAAAGGAAGCAGAATGTAAATGGGAAAGGATTGGATTGGTGGATCTAATACATAATTAAAGCTGCATGTATGTTTTTTGGCCACTTGGTGGCAGCAGCGCAAACTGAAAACACAGCAATTACATATTTACATATCAAGCAGAAACAGAGCAACCTTAGCAACCATTTTTGAGCTGAGTCATGAATGTCCAATATTCATTATCCTTTTAGCTCTGTTTTGGTCTCCACCAACTCCTGAGGTAGACATCTAGCTTTTCATCTGCTAAATGCTCCACTGTGTTCACCAGATAGTTGCTAACTGTTTCCATGTACAATTTAATAGTGTACAGTCGTGTATTCCTGCACTAATTTCCATGCAGAAAATATTATAAATAAATAAATATTATTATCTTTCTCATAATTCTTACACTTGTTTTGACACAGGATTATTCATGCTTTTCTAATCCTAATGTAATTGCATAATCACTGTCATTAAAAGCAGAGCAGAGGCAGTATTAAATTCAGCCTAACGACACTGTTGTGTTTCGCACACACACACACACACACACGCACACACACACACACACACACACACACACACACACACACACACACACACACACACACACACACACACACACACACACACACACACACACACACACACACACACAGTGACATAGTGTATTGGTGTAAAAGCAATGAAGCATTTTTTTCTTATTTACTGGAAAGCAGCTGAAACTTCATAACATAGTGGATATGTATACATTAATAACTAAAAATACAAAGACATAAGAAAACAGCATATTCTCATATATTTGTACCTGATAATACATTTTTCAGACTCATAAAACTGGAGGAAAAATAAATAGACTGTGAACGTTATTACATGTATTATGTGCAATTTTTTCTAAGACAAAAACTACAATTAAAATCTGAATCACAAAGAGTAAAATCCAACTGAAACTGGTCTGATCTCATCCTCTTGTTTTTCCAAACTCCTGACTCACCTCCTTCGCTGATGAAGAACTCAGACGTCTCCATCCTGAATCAGGAACCTCTAACCGTCCACTGACTTCATTGGGTGACAGCTACATAAAGACAGATTGGGAGTTGAAGGACAGAGAGAAGAAGAGAGAGAGTGGGAGAGAGAGACAGAGAGAGAGAGAGAGAGAGAGAGAGAGAGAGAGAGAGAGAGAGAGAGAGAGAGAGAGAGAGAGAGAGAGAGAGAGAGAGAGAGAGAGAAACAAAGATGGAGCGATGATGACGATGGTGATGGGAGACTCTCAGTGCGGTCAGCTGTGTCAGTAATCCTCTAATCCCTCTCCAATCACCAAATGTTTCCTTTCATCCTTTAGGCAGCTCTTCGGATGTTTTCATCAGCTTTTAGTCCCCCCCCCCACCCCAGCCTCTCATTTCCTGTTAATACCACCAGGGAGACTTGGTGTCCTTCCATCCGTCTGTTTCACTGAATTTAATATTATGTTACCATCTTGTTTAGCTCCTGGTTAATCTCTAGATCCTGCATGTCTCATAGAGGAGCTCCATATCAAACTTTTCTTTTAGGTCCAATTTCACTTCAATTCAACTTAATCCAACTTTAACAACACTATTTACTTCTGTGAGGGCAATGGCATACACAATAGATAAGAAAAGAAAGGAAAAATACTCAAAATCACAAAACTATTAAATGCTATGTGGTTAAAAACTATCAGTAACAGAGGTTTTATGGTTCCCAACCTTCTTTCCCTCTTTTCTTGATTGAATTCAACTCATCATCACTCATCATCACTCACTACTATTTGTTATTGTTGTTATAATAATAATAATAATAATAATAATAATTATTATTATTATTATTATTATTATCATCATCATCATTACAATTATTATTATTGTTGTTGTTATTATTATTATCAGTAGTAGGAGTAGTATTATTGGTAGTAGTACTAGTAGTAGTACATATATATATAAATATATATTCATATATATATAAATATATCATATCAAAACTACATGAGCTACATACTATATATGTAGCACCTACAGACCTCTACAGTAATATGATAATAATAATTAAAATGATGATGATGATGATAATAATAATAACAATAATAATAACTTTATTTGTATTGCACCTTTCATACAAGAAATGAAGCTCAAAGTGCTTTACAACAGAAGAATTTACATACACCTAGTGCTTCACATTAAAAGGGCCTAAAAGGTGCATAAAGCAATGTTTAAAAAAAGGATACGATGATGAAATAAAAGAGATGATGATGAAAGATGAAAAATAAAAATAGAAATAAGACAAATAGTAAAAATAGTACATAGTAAAAGTTGATAAAATAGAATAAATACAATATATCAAATCAAGTCAAATGAGTTCAGTAGTGTTTAATGATATGATATAATTATATTTGTTTTCTATAGACTTCTCAGTATTCAGATGATTTAATTATATTAGTTTACACTCCGTACAGCAGGTGGCGTAGCAACACTTTTGACGTTGGTTTGCGACCCGGCAATAAACACAGAAGAAGAAGAAAACTTAGAGTACGGAAGTGCTGCTTGTTTTGGGGTACAGTGTACACAGCAGTACATGGAGGAGACATGTCTAATAAACAGTCTCTGTCATAATGAACACTCTGCTGTTTTTACATAGTTTGCTTTAAAATGAAGGGTTTCTCAGAGAGCGCGTGATGTTACCTGAGCCTGAAGAGCGGGAACGTTAGTGACGTATTTCTACTAACTTCAGCTAGCTTCAACTGCTAGTAGAGGAAAGAAAGGTGAGTAGTTTAAGCACATGATTTCACAAATACACCACCTTCATTTACTGTCACTATAATGCTTTTAAATTAACATATCTTTACAAACAGTGGTTCACTTTGTTCTTGGTTTTATCTGTAATTGAATAACTTGTACTTCAGCTTTAATAAATATTTCAGCTAATATTTATTAATTTGTTTATACAATTCTTGATTTAAACATGTTTATACATCCCATGTCTTAGTCTTAATATTTATATATTGTGACACCTGTTGTACAATGACAATAAAGGATATTTTATTCTATTCAATTTTTTCTTATTTTTCTATATATATTTGCAGTATAATTCACAGATTTTACAGTCTTATTTTTCTTATTTCCTATTTTTCTCATTTCTCTATGCTTTCATATATCTCGCTTCTAGAGTGTGTAAAATGACTCCCAAAGATCAACAAAATATTTCTGAAACAGAGTTTGAACTTTAACCTTTCAGAGTTTGACTGAACTTCAACCTTTACTGAGGCGCCATTGTAACTTTCATTCTACCATACATACATATTAGAATCAATAGTTTCGTTAAAGGACCTGTTCACAATTTTTCAAGTGTGTTGTAAACCATCAGTGGTGAGTTCAGGTGTTCATATGAGCAGTGAAAGAGGTTTTCCTATCAGTAATCATTCCTGCTGTGCATACTGTTAAAAATATTCTTCAAATGTGTTTTCAATCTTAGTCTTAGCACATTAATATATATACTATATACTATCTATATATATACATAAATACTATTATAAAATAGTAGCAAATAGAGTAAGAAAATACATTACTTAACTACAAAGCTACGCAGATTGGTCATATACATTTCTATAGGAAATACATATGAGTCATTTTTGACACTTACATGAAGTTTGGGTTATGAAACTGCTAAAGTTATAATTTTGACTGTAAAACATTTCAATAGTTTGTGTCTCTCATACATTAACATAACATGATAACCATAGTGTTCAGCATATATATCAGAAAGATATCCAGAAGGTCGATAAGCCAAAATGTTATGTTGTTATGAAGGTGGAGAATCCTGAAGACTCCCCCTCCCAAAACAAGTTGACCCAAACAAAGATGGTCGCTGGAAATAACGTTTGTTCAATTTGTAGTGTGGAGTTTTTCTATCTTTGTTTATTCTAAAGTTACTTAACATTCTCATTTAATATTTTCATTATCTGTCAGACAAATCAATGCTTCACCTTGGTACTTAAACATAATACTAATAAATGAGAGAGCTTAAACAGGGGTGACTGTTTGCTTTGTTTCCACTCGTGCTATAAAGTAACTAGTAGTTATGTTGTGGTTGTGCAGCAGCCATGGCCGAAGCCGGAGCCCATCTGACCTCCACAGCTGTGAATGAGCAGCCGTCGGTGTTTGAGGTTCTGGCTCAGGAGTCTCTGATGGAGGCGGTCAAACCTGCACTGAGACATGCTGTCAAGGTGAGCGCCACACCTTTACTAAACCCCTCCTCTGAACAATGATTGTTCATACCTTAGAGAGATGCTCACCAAACAATTTGGAGGGTGGTGTCTATTTAAAGAAAAGTGCAAAGGTGTGAGGAGTAAATTATACAGTAAGTCGCTAACGTTAGTAGTATTTGATTGATGGCTATTTGATTTAGAAGTTTATGCTATAGTGGCTCCAGCAAAACGTGTGTAAGATAGGGTTTCATTTGCCAAATGTATTGGTTTTTCGTCATCCTCAATTAAAAATATAAAGTACTTATATTAAATACTGTATCTGTATATTAAAGTATACGTTTAACTACCTTGTTGCTAGTATATTCTATAGAAAGCATCCAAATGATACTATTAGTCTGGGACACTCAACTTGAGCTTCAGTTAAATCAGATGAAATAAAGCCATTAGTGCATATTTAAGATCATTTTACATGCTTCTTATTCTAAGACAAATAAACTGGAAATATTGAAATTGTTTACCAAGTTTTCCACCAACTCACTGAGTGTTTACCATTATGTTACATTAGCTAGCTACAGCAAATCAAATGTTGGTGACAGTCTGCGTTTCAGCCAATAGTAACCTCCCGTTGTCAGCTAGCAATGACAAGCTTACTCTGGAATCAAGGATTGTGACAAAAATATCAGTTTATGTTATCTGCTGCTTAGCATAGCAACAGTAGCCAACGGTATTTGTTAGTTATGGTGCCCTTTTTTGAATTAAGAAATATTGTAAAGCTTGTCAGTGTTCCTGTTTTTACTTTTGATAATGTTTTGTCATTTTGTAAAGAAATTTAAACTGCATTTGTATGAAATGGTGCTTTACAAATTAACAGTGGTGGCTTTAATCTTTGACCTTCTCAGGTTCTGGCAGAGTCCAACCCGTCCCGCTTTGGCTTCCTGTGTCGCTGCTTTGATGAGCTCTACCTGCTGCTGGACCTCCTCCTCCAGAACCACTTCCTGTCTCACTGCAGCGCCTCCTTCTCTGAGAACTTCTACGGCCTGAAACGAGTGTCGGGAGGTCGAGGACTTCCTCTTCACCTGGGCCTGAACAGGAAGTCACACTGGCGCTCTCTTCTTCTTCTGTGCCTGTTGCCGTATCTGCGGTCCAAGCTGGAGGCCACGCTGGCCCGTCAGAGGGACGAGGAGGACTTCTCCATCCGGCTGGCGCAGAGCAGGAGCCAGAAGCTGTACAGGGCGGCCCTGGCGGCGTACCCGTATGTCAGCTCAGCCTGGCAGGCCTGGGTCTTCTGCCAGCAGCTGCTCTTCGTCTTCGGGGTCTCTAAGACCCACAGTCCTCTGCTGTGGCTGGCCAGGGTCAGACTGGCACGACTTAATGCTCAAGATATCAGCGAGATAGAACTGAAAACCAGCAGAACCAGCAACCTAGCTGGAGGAAGGTACATCTCAGTGTTTAGGTTAAAAATATGAAATTCTGTTGAATGAGGCTTGATGTCATACAAAGTCCTTAAATCTTCCACCCATAATGCATTGTTCCTCTGTTTGCAGCCTGGCACAGAGAGCGTGGTGGTTGATGTCCCAAGCAGCGAGGGGCACAGCCGTCTCCCTCTCCACCTCCCTCTCTCTGGGCGTCTTCTTCCTGCAGTTCCTGGAGTGGTGGTACTCTTCTGAAAACCAGAGCTCCGTGAAGACCCTGACCTCCGTGCCCGCACCGCCACCCCCCCTGCACCTGCAGCAGGAGCAGAGTTGCCGATCCCTCGATCACAGTGAAGACCAGGCCAAGCCCAGCCGCGACAGCAGCAACTGTCCGCTGTGCCGGAGACTTCGCACGAACGCCACGGTGCTGTCCACCTCTGGCTTCGTCTTCTGTTACCGCTGCATCTACACGTATGTGAAAGCCAACCGCCGCTGCCCCGTAACCGGCTACCCCACCGAACTGCAACACCTCATCAAGATCTACTCACCAGACAGCTAGACCACATGTTCAACAGTCTGAGCACATATTCAGGTTCAGCTCCGGCATGTTTGGAGGATCTTTTTCTGAAACCAGAGGCCTTGTTTTTAAAAAGTGAAACTCTCAACTGAACACTGAAACATTTTGGGGTAAAATCACAATATCATTTTTTAGCCATTCTACCAGCGTGGCTCTAGGGATGGAAATATCAGTCATGTGTATCATCAGTGAAAACTGTGACCTGTTGGAGGCACTACATGACGAATCAGAGGACATGAACATCTGTACAGACCTTCAACTTCAACCAGTAGTTGTTGAGATATGAAGATATTATTCATTTGTCCAATACTTGTGTTTACGACCAAATACCTGCAGAACTAATCAGCCTCAACTGTACTCTTATTGCTAACTAGCAAATGTTGTGAAACATGGTAAATATAATACCTGGTTAGTACTTAGCTCGAAGCACCACCGTGCCTAAGTGCAGCTTCATAGAGTTGCTAGCATGGCTGTGGACATGTTCTATTGTATATAATGGACTTTATTACGGTTTTTGATCAACTGTACTGCGATAGAAGAATTCTACTTCAGCTCATATCACATTGAATATTTAAAAAATCTGTATTGAATAGTTTCCTCAGTGGTATTACACTTTTTTAACACCCCACCATGAAGTTGGCAGGAAATAGTGCAGCGCAGACTCTCACGAAATTATGACTTGTTTTTGTCACTTGTTATTTTGTATAACTACTATCAGTATGAGTAATGGGAAATGCAACAGGCTGTCAGTGAATTGCTTTATTGAGTTTCCAGACAAGTTTAACAACAGGCCCACTTAAAAAAAAACAACAAAGAAACAGATAATCAGGATCAACGTCACAACATTACAGTGAGAGTAATAAAAAAAAAAGGGATTCAATAAAATGTCCACAAACCCCTGAAATAAAACAGAGTGTGAAGAATCATCAAGAGTCACCTTCCCTTTTTAAGCTCCTGGCTGCAGCCGAACCAACACAATTCATCAACAAGAAAATCAGGACGAGAAGAAAAAACGGGGCTGAAACAAGTATCATCATCATCATCATCAATAATAGTCACAGTAATAGATTGCTCGAATAGCGTGTATTGCACATGTGTACACATATATGCACTTTATATACATGTGAGTCAGCAAGAACTAGACACATGTTGTATTGTTGCAACAGGAAAGATTGGAAAAAAGAAAAGAAAAAAGAAAACGACAGCACGGACAGAAGAGTCAGGAATGTGCTTGTGATCAGTTCCAACAAAAACTGCGTTTTCGAATTTTTCAGTCACGAGCCGGACGAGAAGAAGGGTTAACAAGGCGAACGACTCTCCTCTGAAAAAAACAGGAGGAGGTAAAAGAGAGAGAGAGGAGGTGACGGTCACATTGATACTGCACCTCCTCTGTCCCACCCAAAAAGTCCAAAAATACCCAGAAAGACCCCTCCCCACCGCATCATAGCAGGACACTACATTTACACCACAGTATCAAACATATCAAGAAATATACAGTATTAAGTCATGTAGCAAAATAGTCTTGAGTGTGTGTGAGAGAAAGTGTGCATTCCACCTCACCGGTGTGTGTGTGTGTGTGTGAGTGGGAGCAACAGTAAAGCTCTGGACTGTGACGGCGAGAGGTTTTCGTCACCCTGACGATACAAACCATCAAATTCTGTCAATACTGTCAATATTGTATTAAGAGTTTTTAGTGTACAGGATATAAAGTCTGCGGGTGCCCCTTCTTTTCAGTAGGCCTCAGGACCAGGACCAGGACCCGAACCCGGACGACCGTGGTGGCTCCTCTGTAACGCAGAACTCCAATCTGTCTCAGGACGAACCGACCAAAAAACAGCCTGTTAAAGCTTCAGTCCGCTATCTGTGCTTCTGTATGCCCTCTGGCAGCTGTGCAAAATCAAGCAGCAACCACCACCACATAAAGGACGACTTTGTCTTCTACAGCTTGGGTGTTATTTTTGCAGTATTGGCCATCATATATATATATATATATATATGCTATGATACCATTGAACTCGCTATGATACCATTGAACCATTGAATATATATATATATATATATATATATATATATATATATATGCTATGATACCATTGAACTCGCTATGATACCATTGAACCATTGAACTCGCTGAAATCTCCAAGAACGGCAGCAACGCTACAGGCCTTTTTGACGACCTTTCCTCATAAGGGTTTAGTGTTTTAGTTGAGTGAAGACTTTTGGAAAATTTGTCAGACGCAGCCCTGCTCCAATTACAATATGGGAAAGGAGGTTTCAAAAGCTATTTAACGATCCAACAAGCACTTCGGTTGAAACCTACAAACGCCTCAAGTCCAATAGGGCAAGAAACATGAGCGATCAGACAGTCAGGTTGTAAACAAGCCAACAGTTAAAACAAATTATTTAAATTGGTTTGGTTTAGATAATCTGGGTATGGCTTGGCGTGTTGCCTTCAAATTCACATCAAGAACAGCACACCATGAGACCCAGGATCCAACCAGTGCTTCTGTAACTTGAATGCTATCTGACTACAGGTATTCTGTTTGTCAGTTAGCTTGTGGCAATTTGACGAAACATAACTTTTATTAAGGAAAAGAGCACCACGTGAACACACATGATAAAAGTTGTTAGAACCAGGTTTCAACTCAGACAGGGTAGTGAACCCTGTTGATGTTGTACTTAATAGGTGCAAATTCACAAACAAGAATTACCAAAGAGAATCTGAGACACAGTGATTGTTGGGCTTTTGGGGCCTCTGGTGATCTAAGGTTCCAGAGGGGGTCACCAGATAAATCTGTGTGATAACAGTTAGAAAAAACAAAAACGAGGAATTGAAAATAACTTTTCCGAAATCCTTGCTTTTTATTGTGCAATACTGGATCATTTCAGACCTCCAAAAATGATTCAAATGAAACAATGTGAATATCAATCTTTGGTTAAATTGCTTGCAACTCAGACATATTCAACCTACAAAAGGTTATAAGACTTAGACTTAGCTTTTTACAAGGGTCAAAAGCCAAAAAAGGTTTCAGAGCAAATTATGTTAAACACTTAATTTGTCTGGGAAGGTTCTCAAAATGTCAATTACACCTCATTACACAGGAAAAACAGTGTATACAGCTACAGCAATTACAGTAAATCTAAGCTGAACTGGGAAGTTAGTTTTGTAAACTGATGGATGTTTACAATGGACAATGTGGGTATTCAACTGTTTTTCTCTCAAATAAGTTGTAGGTTTTATAGTCTGACCACTTATGTTTCTTTTTTTTTTTTTGCATGATCTTGACATCTCAAGAATTAAATTTGGTGAGTATAGTGTTCTTATTCCCTGTGGGAATGATGGCCAACACTACAAAAAAAAACACAAGGCCCAACTTGAAATAAAACCGGAATATATCTGTAGCTGTAGTTCCTCTCATGACCACTAGATGCTGCCCAAATGAAAATATGACCAAAAATAATCTGAATCAGTACATGTTGGTGGTAAAACTGAAAGAAAGAAAAAAGAGTTGAGAATATTAAGGCATTTTTTTTTTTTAAATGGGGGGTATTAACTGCATTACTGACAGGTTTCTCAGTTGTGGTAGCTGCCGCTTGCTGGTCCCACCACAACTGTTTGTTTTGTTCCTTTGTGCCTGCAATGAACTCTAGTTGAGCTCAGCCGTCAGCGATACCACACCACCCAACACTACCGTCTGTGATGGATCATTATTGTCTGTCTTAGACATTGTGAATTACTAATCTGTTCTTATCCCACCATTAAACCCCCCAATGTGAGTTGCTGCCATTGTGGACTATGTTTTTTATGGATAAAATGGCCTTGGTGTTTACATTAGTCCAAAAAGACCACATTGAACCGCCTGCAAAACACAGCTCAATAAATAAATCAATCAAAACTGTTTATCCATTCCACCTGACAGGTAATACACACAAATAGCACTCAACCACGTGTGTAAAAGTAGAGGGAGCTCTACAGACAATGTAAGCGAGTGAACCGAGGAGGTCATGACCACAGCAACACTGAGGCTGGATGTTGTAGTCTCTCTCTGTTCCGGTCATTGCTGTCCTATCGGTGTATTGCTTTTGAACAGACGAGACCCAGAGGTAGCAGCGTCAGCTACAACACTCGCTACACCACAGAGGATCCTGGGAATTGGAGTTTAGTGAGGTTGAAGATCGTGTCCGGCAAAGTTAGCTCGCTGACGTCACTCGATAGTGTTTCTGAGTTGAGTTTCTACAGATGTGGTCCAGTTCTGTGTCCTCTGTGTCCACTGGGCATCTTCGATGAGCGCAGACAGACATAGCAAAAAGGCAGCTTTCAACCTCCATAGTGTCAGTTTGTGAAAAGTGTGACCGGAAAATGAAGCACAAATCTGAAAACGTTGTGCTGTGCTTTATGGTGGCCAAACTAAAAAATAATGCAAAATACTTTTAAAAAAGGAGCTGGATGTTAGGGCACTCATTGAAAACCATGAAAACAATGCTACTTTACTGTAGTTCTGTAGTTAGCATGTTTGAGCCATGGTTCCAAGCAGTGAATGGGATATGTATGGAGGTCTGGTTGTATTTTCTTTTCTTCTTTTTTTTTAAGCATGAACAAATCTTTGAACATTCATTTTAAAGCATTGACGAGTTCCGATAAAAGAGGCTGCTAACAAATGGTCTTTAAAGTTTAACTGCAGTGGTTTGTTGGACAATTGTAACCTCATTTGTCAGAACAGTCCTTTTTAAAGCCTTGAAGTGCTATTACAGTTTTCGATTGATTGATACTTTGCAATATAGTTGCCAACTCTGGTAGCTTTTTGTTTCAGTGTGTTTTTGGTTGGTGTAACCATGTAGCCAACTGCTCAAGAAAGTGTAAATGGCACTGGAGCAATAAGACCTCAAGTTCAATTATTCAATATTCCATCTGACAGAACTATTACTCTGTCCCTGTATCACCATCTCCCAGACATTCAGTCACTGAGTGGCTCATTAGCCCTGATCCAGGAACAGCAGACTATATAACACAATCACTGAATGGATCTTTAAATAAGTTACAGCAAGATTATGAAAATATGAACTCAAGTGGTAGACAATCTTCTTAGTAACTTTAAATGAAATGTCAAGTGAAAACTAAATGGCTAGATAAGGAAGAAGCCTAATTTATCCTGACCAAGAAAGGTCTTGTCTATTAAATTTTGTCTATTAAGTCATGTTTTGATGTTTTTTTTCCTACCTTGTAATTCGTTAAGAAAATTGTAGACTATCCAGAGAATTTGTATTTTCATCATTCTTGCTATAACAAATCAGTGAACTGCACATTGACAAAAACGTCAGAGCTACAGCAGATGGTGATTCAGGGCCGTGATATGCAGTACGACCGTCAGCGTAGTGAATATAGTTAACCATAGAGGAGATAGTTAACCAGTTAGACTACAAAAATACATCATTACTGGGCCAACCTGTTTACCCAGTCATGACCTTTGACCTTAATATCCTCTTATGTGTAGTTGCTGCTGTTTGCCTGTGGAGGTCAGCGCTGCATGCCTTATCCTACCAGAGGAACTGGAGCTCGCTATTCACCTCCAATAACAACAACAACAAGCACCACGACAACAATATCCAGCCGTCCTCAACATCTGTAAACAAACAAACAAACAAACAAGTGGCGGTCTGACGTCATCAGACCATGTGCTTACTTCCTGTCAAACAGCCAAACCATTAAAACACCAAATCTCCATATAGAATATATTCATAACTCCAATCTGATTGGATAAAACACTGTTTACATATATATGTAAACATATAAAATGCTGTGCTGTGTGTGTATATATATATACATATACATATATACACACACACACACACGCACACAATAGGGTCCAAAGGTCTTGAGACTCTGAGTCTGAAGCTTTTGGACCCCACTGTATACATGTATAGAGAATATTATTTTTCTTTTTTATACAAAAAGAGAAAGTATTTTGTGTTTTATACATATATGTATGTACAGATATAGAAAAGAGACCACACCTAGACTGCTGTGACGTAACCGTGGGCAACAGGACAGGAGACAGTATTTACATCAAACAAGAAATAGTACAATAAAAAAAAAGAAAGAAAAAAAGGAGGGATGTGGTGGTCGTTGTGGTGTTAAAATAAAAAAGTCCCACAGTCGCCTTTAGAGAAGAAGGGACGGGGGGCTCAGGTCACATGACTCAACCCAAATGAGCGACGGAGAGAAGTGATGCAGTTTTCATTGACCACATATTTGAAAAAGAACGAATACTGCGTAAAACCGACCTGTAATCCTGAGACGCTTTCACCAGATTCCATAAAAGTCGGATTGAATATTATTATTAATTTTACAGTTAATATTCAATGGAGATTTTTACTGGAGATTTCTAGTGTGTGACGATGGCTTTTAGAGGCTTTTTCTTCCCCCTCAGAAACAATTAAAAGTCTGTCGGGGGAAACCAGGGAATAGCTGGCATGAACATTGTCAGATTTGGAAAGAAAATACAATTCTTTGCCACTTTAATACATTTATGAATATATATATATATATATATATATATATATATATATATATATATATATATATATATATATATATATATATATATATATATATATATTAATATAATATCTCTCATGATTCTCTCTGTCTTTCTCGTGGTTGCTAAATAGTGAGATAAGGACAAATTAAGGCATCCAGATGAAGAGACAAAGAATGAACTGACCGACTAAAACAATAGCTGTATGTTTGTTAGTGTGTGTGTGAGAGTGTGTTTCTTCAGTCCTGATTGGCTGGTTGCTTTGCTGAGGTGCTGCGGCGGTGGTGTTTTGTGGTTTGTGATTGGATGGTTGGTTTTCACGGACAAAAAAAAAGGCACCTAGTTCCTCCTCCTCCTCTGCTCATTCGAAATTGTTCATTCCTCCTCCACTCTGCCTTGTCTCATCTCTCTGACCGGACCGACAGGCGAGGAGACAAGTTGTCTGCTCGGCTCTGTTCCCCAAATTCGGGTTCGAGACCGCCACCATCCCTCGGCGGGAGGGGGAGGGGGGGCAGAGGAGTGGGGACAAAATGAAATGACAGAAGGATGACGGGCAGGCGGGTGGATGGAAACAATTCAGTGGTGCTGTGTGCGAGAGAGGAAAAGAGAGGACGGGCTCGAGCCACAGTTATAGTTTCACTTGAGGTGTATCCATGCTGACCCCCCCCCCCACCTGCCCCCTGCTCCTCTGGTTGCCACGGAGATGCTAACAAGTCGTCTGCTCCTCCTCGAGGCTGATGAACCGGTAGAAAAAGAAACGCTGTCATGGGGCCCCCACCTTCTCCTGCCTCTATAATGTTCTCCTCAGCCAATCGGAGTCCTCGCTTCAACCCTGTGTGAACGTGCGTGTGTGCGAGCGTGGCGTGCGTGTCCCGACGCACACTCCACGGAGGAAGAGGAAAAGGAAGAGGAAGAGGAGGTGAATGTGGAGTTCTTGTGTGCTTCTTGTTTGAGCTCCTCCTACAATACAGGCTCTTCTTCCATTGGCTCCTCTGTGGACCTGCGGTTAACAAAATAAAAGCATGTGTCAGAATTATTATTTTTTTTAAAGAAAAAGATATATTTATATGAAGCTGACAGGAAGTCAGCATTTTGCTCCGCTGACCTGCTGGTTTCCGTGTTGTCAGGGACAGAGCTAGGCTGATCGACGTCAACGCTCAGGGACGCCATGGCACTGACCGTGTCAGCCTCGTCCTTCTCTGATTGGCCCTGAGCACCCAGGGGGCTGTCCAATAGCGAGTGGCCGCTCGTCTGGAGACACGACCAGTGTTTACCTGGAGGGACAGAGAGAGAGAAAGAGAGACATGTTGTAGCTTCTCATCGTGTGTTTATGTGTGTTTCTGTGTGTGTGTGTGTGTGTGTCTTACTCTGGATCTCTATGACTCTCTCCAGTGAGGAGCAGGCTTTGGGACAGGGCTTCTCCTGAGGCCACTGAAACACAGAGTCACACTGACAGAGACAGAAAGAGTGTGTTAACAGAAAAGCGTCAAATCAGCTGTTTCAGAAGTTCAAAAACATCCAGCCAATAAAAAAGCTTATCAGTGAGAAATTGAACACCTATGTAATAATAATAACTTATTCTCTGTATTTTGGAGGGAATCTTATATCAGTGTGTTAAGAGTGGAACTGGAGTGAGGACATGGTTAGCCTAGATTAGCATAAGGATTGAAAGCAGAAAGCTCCTCTGACTCTTTCTAGAATATAAGAATAAGCCTACTGACACATCTAAAGTAATTCACACAATGAATCTCGTTTATTTAACCTGTCCATTAACACAACATGTAATAAAGGTGGCTCCACATCTGCTGCTTATGTGGATGAAGTCACTCTTAATCATTTGTTCTGGAGTTGCCCAAGTCTTGGACCATTCTGGCCATCTTTGAAACCTCTACTATATGTGGTGAGGAAATACATCCAGACCCAGTTATGGCATTATTTTCAATAGTTCCTGGAGAGTTGGCACAGTAAGTGGTCGTACATAAGTGGGTGGAAAGTGTTACGGCACATCTAAAGCTAGAAAAACAAGATATTCCACTTGGGGATCAGTACAGGTATTCTTTAAAGTCTGGAAGCCTTTCCTCTCTTATTTTGAATTAAATTTTATATCGAAACATTAAGCACTAAGCCTGGGTTCCTTGAACCTCTATCCACCAACCCAAGTGTGTCTGGCCCTTTTCATTTCTTTTAATGTTTATGTTCTTGTATGTGGGTTGTGGTATTCTGTAATTGTATGGGTTTATATGTCTATATGTGTCTATATGTATATTGAAAAAAGTTCAATAAAAATCCACAATAGCTACAATAAACCCTAACTCTAACTCACTCACATGTCAATTTTACATCTAAACCAGTGAGCTTGAGTGATGTTGGAAGTTTTCTGCTTTTAATGTGAAGGGTAACTACATCCTGTCTTCATCTCCACACTTCACGCACATATTTACAAGTTGGATCTCCTCTAACCTCACAAATGTGGAAGCGTTCCTTTATTATTAAACGACAACAGCTTTAGTTAACAGGGTTGAGAGAGGCCGACATGGTTCACGTCTCCTCTCTCTCTCTATCTTTCTCTCTCTCTCTCACCGGGTCTCCTAGAAGCGCTGAGACGCAGGCTTCCGATGCGTCACAGATGGCGGTGAGATCGTGACCGCCCTCCAGCGCCATAACCACCCGCCCACCCGCCAGATCCATCAGCAGCTGCGTCAGCTGACCGAAACCTATAAAACACACACACACACACACACACACACACACACACACACACACCAACACACACCAGTCACAGATAAGACACATTATAACTAACCTTTCCCCACATTGCATCAGTGAGATATCAATCAAAATCATGCAGCTCTTCACTGTGAAGAATACTAGTTGGCCGGTCACCGTGGTAACCGGAGTGGAGCGGTACTCACACTTGGCGGAGACGTTGTAGCCTCCCAGAGGAGACTGATGACCTTCTACTGCGTCGAAGCCTGCGGACACTAGAACAACGTCTGGACTGAACTGCTGGGCGATGGGCATCACCACACTCCTACACACACACACAAACACACACACACACACACACACACACACACACACACACACACACACACAGTAGAGGTTAAGTCTCATAACAACTGCATTTTTACCAGCATTTAAACATATAATCATGTAACTGAATAATGTTTACCTAAAGGCAGTGAGGTACTCAACATCACCCATAGGGGGCTCCACTCCTCCAGTCCACGCTATGTTCACATTAAAACCAACACCTGCACCCGATCCCACCTGAGGAAAGAGAGAGAGAGAAACACAGATATGTGTAGATTTAGGATAAGATAAAGGATTTTAGTTAGGGATGCACCGAAAATTCGGCCACCGAAATACTTTCATCACCGAAACAACACGGCCAAAACAGCTAACTAAAGAGATCAGCTCCTCTGATGCATCTTTAGCAGACGTTATTCCTGTAATTGCAGCACTAAAGTGTGTTCTAAGCAAAGAAGTTGAGATGGACCACAGAGTGAAAACAATGAAAAGTACACTCTTAGAGTTTGTCAGCAAACGTTTCACTATTTGGATCCTCTGCACTTCATTGCGACTTTACTTGATCCGCGTTGTAAAGATCATCACTTGGATGTGGGATTAAAGCAGCGCGCACGAGAAATGATCCAGGGCGCGATGGATGCGGAGAACCTGCTTGGAGACAGAGAAGCGCACAGCACAGGAGTGCGCGTGTGTGTGTGACTATAAATGCAGCGCGTGTGAGAGCAAAGCGTCCTTATAGCTCTGTGTTGCTGCTTATTAGACCGACACCGATCGCACCCCCCCCCCCACGGACTGATACCATTCGCACCCCTCCCCCGGACCGACACCAAGTGTAAAAAAAAAACCCGGAACGAACCTCCCTGAAATGACTTTTTGCAGGTTGGGATGTCTGCTACAGAGAAAATATTGTTATATCTTTCAGCAGTTGCACTTGTTCTGAATGCACTTTGTTGTAGTAGTCTTTACAGATTTTTTTTTTAAATGCACTTGACTTAAATGCACTTTGTGTTTTTATACGAGAACATATTTCATTTTACAATCTTTCAGCAGGCCAGTCAGTTATAGGCCTGTACATTATTATTTAATGTACACATGAGTGTAATTGTGTGTGTGTGTGTGTGTGTGTGTGTGTGTGTGTGTGTGTGTGTTTGTGCGTGTAAGCGTGTACAGTACCTCCTCAGGTGCTCCGCTGCCAGGAAAGAAGTTCCCGTCGTCGTAGCGATGGAGGGAGATGTAGAGGACGTTGGGGTCGCTATAGAAGGCCTGCTGGGTGCCGTTGCCATGGTGAATGTCCTGCAGTGACAGGTCAGTGGCATCGGAAAGAAGGTCAATGGGTTGTTATGATTTTCTTTTTTTTTTTAAACACACACACTGGGTTGGGTCAGCATTTCAGTGAGATTCGCTCTCCTCGCCTACATAAAAGCCTGCGTGGGGGAAAATGACAGAGTGATGACGCAGTGATTGCTCAGTCGGCTGCTTGTTCTCCTCTCTCTCTGTGTGTGTAATAACACACACAAAAAAAGGGAGAAATCTGGTCACAACAAGACTGATGTTGCAAACTAGCTGCCGGCTCGCTTGCCTTTTAATGTCTTCAGTCCAACTTGAATCCCTCCAGAGGATCAGTCATTACAAACTGAAACTGTGTCACTAAACGCAGTTCACACACACACACACACACACACACACACACACACACACACACACACACACACACACACACACACACACACACACACACACACACACATACACAACTTTCATTTCTACTCTCGTGCACATCCCAGAGACATAAATGTGTCAGGCTGAACTTTGAAGAGATGATACAGATGTTAAACTGGGACAAATAGGCTGCTAACTGTCGACTGTGAGCCAACAGGCCTCTAATGGCATGAAGAAGAGAATAAAACAGCTGAATCAGGCCTTTAAATGACACTTATTGTAGTATTTTATCATATTTCTAATCTGCATTTTTACCTGTCTATTTAAATAGACCAGTGTATAAGCTACCACAACATTGCACATGGAAATGGATCAGCACTTTACTACCTCTTACTTTGGCTGCCTCTTTTTATGTTGTTTTTTTGTGTTAAATGTATTTTTTTTTTTTTACGTGAACACTCTGATCTGCAGAAAAACAGCATTTAGCTCCCCAGTGTGTTTTATAGAAGTGATAATAAACCTGAACTGAGAAGACATCCAGAGCTGTCATATGGACAATGAATCAGCCTTGGATTTGAATGTAAGTGTAGGATGAGAAGAATCACCTGCTTTTAAGGTAAGGCAGTTCATTTGGACTGTGTGCTGGTGTTTACTGCAGGTTTAGTTGTGTAACAGTTTGGCAGACTCCTGTATACTGTTATCACTATTTTAAGTGAGATGTTTGGAAGCTGTCACTCACAGTTAAGTTTGATATACGATGGAGCACAGTTCCGACTTTGGATGGAAAATGCTGCGTTTCATTTGCAGGTTACAGTCACAGTGTTCATATTGTTGAGTCTGACTGGCTGATGAGCTCATTTTACACTGTGTTACTGTGGACGCATACAGTACAGATGTGTATGAGTGAAACTTTGTCTATACATTGTAGTCAAATATCTACAGGTGTGACTTGCAGCAAAACAGCAAGAATTTCATGAGGCGTGACAGTAGGCTAACAATAATTATCCACTTATCGTACAATAATGTAATTATCAAATCATCATGTCTATATATTGACTTATCATATGATACATGAACATGACCTTGATCATTTATTTGTCGTCAGTATTGCAACACTTCGCATTAGCAGCTAATAGGCTATTCATGTCACATTGGCTAAGCAAGTAGTGTCCTCCATTCCTCACTGTGCACGTCCTGAGTGGAGACTGCAGAAGTGAGCGGCATTGCTTATATGGAATCAAAGGTAAATAACTCTGTCGTGGCCCATAATGACAGTCTGTGTTTTTACAGAAGCGTAGCACCCACTCTCCAATCCCACCCCTTCCCCCCTTGCATTATTAGATTATCATTAAATCAGTGGTATAAAATAATCTTCAAATTACAATAACATCGTTTATCGCGATTATTTCTGATAATATAATAATATATCGTGCAATAAAAGTATTGTGACAGGCCTATTTAACAGTCATATTAACTATGTTTTTACCTAAAGGAAAAATCACATGAAAATAATATAAATATAAATATGGTGAATCTTGGATTATGATGCAACAGTTGATGCCTGAATAACAGTGTTATGGAAAGATAATAAAAACATTTTTTTATTGAATAATGAACACATTGAGGGCTTAAAAAAGGATGGTTGTAAAAAAGAATGTGTGTGTGTGTGTGAGTGTGTGTGTGTGTGTGTGTGTGTGTGTGTGTGTGTGTGTGTGTGTGTGTGTGTGTGTGTGTGTGCATGCGTGTGTGTTAACTCACCCAATCCACAATAAGGATCTTGCCCACTCCCAGTTTCTGCTGCAGAAGTTTAGCAGTGATGGCAACTGAGTTGAAGAAACAAAACCCCCTGCACACACACATACACACACACACACAAAAAGAAGTAAAAATTGTTAGTCTTCACCAACATGTGATACAGTGTATAGGTTGAGGTGTGATAATAATCTTGTACTTACATAGCGGTGGATTCCTCAGCATGGTGACCTGGTGGACGCACCACTGCAAAGCCGTTCTGTTACAGAGACAGAGACACACACAGAGTGAACGACCGGTCAGACAGATGTTTAATTTCAATGAAGTGTGTGTATGTGTGTTTGTGTATTTCTGTTACCTTCAGCTCCCCTGCTGCCACTCTGAAGGCCAGCTCAATCACTGAGCCGACCGCCATGCGCACCGCCGCTGACGAGTGCATCTCGTTCCACACGGTGTCACTGTCCACCTGCAGGGGGCAGCACAGCACAGAGCTAAAACCAGGGGCCTCAAATAACTTGAATATTTATACTGTGTAGAGAGTTAGAGAGACAGTCTCACCCCTATTCCTCCACAGGGAAGAACAGCATACATCTTCTGGCTGATTGGACCTGAAATGGCCAATCAGAGTGGAGGTTACAGGTATTGTAGTGATCCATACAATTCAGTACAGTTTGTAGTGATGCTTTAAGTCTTGTTTTATCTCAACAATATAAGCTGACATATATTTAATATGAAGTGAAGGCAACAGGTCAAACACACAGGTGAGAGAGATGGTCACTACAGGTGTGTCATATATCATTAATCATCATTTTGATATAATTTATACAATTTTTACATGATATTAAAAATGATGTCAGCAAGCAGACAGATAGAAAGTCAGACAGACAGACAGTCAGCAAGACAGACAGTAAAACAGAGAGACAGTAAGAGAGAGAGAGTAAAAGACAGTAAGACAGACAGACAGACAGACAATAAAAGAGACAGTAAGACAGACACAGACAGTAAGAGAGAGAGAGTAAAAGACAGTAAGACAGACAGACAGACAGACAGACAGGTAGGTACCCAGCAGCTTCTTGTGGTCCAGTTTGTGTCTGTTGAGTGGACTGGTTCCATAGAGCAGAGTGTGGAACTCTGAATGGACAGACTGGATCTCATCCAGAGACGCTTTACGCCCACGAATTCTCTGCTCACACACAGACAGAGAGGGAGACTGGGACTGAGCTTTTTACACACAAGAAAAAAATTATCATATAATAGATGTTTGGCAACTGGTGGAGATAAGTAAGTACTGTATGAAGAAAGCTTTTATACATGAGATTTACACTTTGCTGTATATAAGCAGAGAGGATGTTGTGTACAGCAAGGCAGAACATACTGCGTGTGTGTTAACCGCCCCACTCCTTTTACTGGCAGGTGAATATGAGTAGTGTGTTGCAGTGCATGCTGGGAAAGCCTACAGTGTGTGCACCGACCATGACAATACAGCATAGTGGGTGTAGCTCTGCTGTGAGTACAAAGGTCCTGTTTGTTAACTTTTCAATGTGTGTGTGTGTGTGTGTGTGTGTGTGTGTGTGTGTGTGTGTGTGTGTGTGTGTGTGTGTGTGTGTACCTCGCAGCGGCCCAGCAGGCCCGTCTCCTGCAGTCTGGACCAGATGCTCTGCACTCTCCCAGCATGCTCTGGGTGGATGTGAGCGTTGCCACACACACACTGATGCTTCAACATCAGACTGTCATACACGAGCCCTGCAGAGAGAGAGAGAGAGAGAGAGAGAGAGAGAGAGAGAGAGAGAGAGAGAGAGAGAGAGAGAGAGAGAGAGAGAGAGAGAGAGAGAGAGAGAGAGAGAGAAGGATGAGTTCACCATATATTCTCAAATACAAACAAATGCTACAATAACAGCAAAAAAAAGAGAAAGAAATAATAATACAGGACTAAAAAAAAACCTCACACTCCACAACAGTATAACAACAAAATGGGATTATGTTTTGTAGTAACACATAAACACCACTAGATGTCAGCAGCTACCAGTGAAATATATGTGAGACATGCGGGCCACACACTTCACTTTATACTATTTATAGCCAGACTTTCAGAAAGCTGTACAGTATATATTGCCTTGAAGATATACATCTGATTTGAATATGAAGGAGATTTATGCTTTTGCTTTAACGTATCATTATGAAGTAAAAGTTGATTGCACGGTGTAATGGCTATAGAATAATAACGCCATTAGTGTTTAGATTGGTTTCCTATAAGCTTCACTTTCACTATGCAATCCTGTTTGCAACTAGGTATGAGTTCAATGCAACATGAAGGCTCAGGTCAAGGCATAAAGGAAGTGTGTCAACCATTGAACAACCTAAAGGGGCAGAAGACAGCCATTTGTTTTTGTCTGTTGCTATCAGTAGCTCTATGTCATAATAATTTGGTATGTATCCAAACTCTGTGTGCTATGTTTTAGTTGCATTGAGTATAAAACCTGAATCAACTTTCTAGAAAGCTCTCTAGAAATCAATTAGTTAAGCTAGCAGCTCTACAGCCATAGATACCGGATCAGTAGGGCTGGATATGGTTTAAAAATTACCAGTAACAATCCAAGTACCCTTAAAGTGATACTGATACCAATTGAGTACTTCATTTGATACCCATTACAAATTTAGTGCTGTCTTTTATCTGGTGTAACAGGCGTGTAGTGTAGCCACACTTTAGAGCGTTTAGGAGGCATCTTGGCTGCTGAACTCTAATTCACCACAAATTCACCACCATAGACGGGTTGTAGCTGCTGTGGCAGTGGGCCAATCACATGTTGCATTAAATTGAAGAACACTTGCATTGATTGGCTGTGAGCAAGTCCATACAAATAGACATATTTTCTAACTCTGGGTGCAAAAAGGATTGATTGCAGGTATCGTTGACGGTAGATGTTTTGATGCTGCTTGTTACCTGCTTGTTTGGGTTGATACCCTAAAGGTATCGAGGACAGATACTCAGCCCTATGGATCAGTATCCAGTCAGGCTGATCTGCTCGTTCATATAAAAATGAACAGACAGAAAATATCTCCATTGCACAATTTCTTTCATTTTGAAACATTCTTTTTCTATCTGTTCATTCATTATAGACTGAATGAATGAACAAACCCACGCTCTTTCTTCTAATGTTCTTGTGACGTTACTCCATCCCGACACCAACCCCTGATGTAGTTACTTCTTTGTGTGAAGGACTACCGTGCTACTGTATTACTATAGTAATGTTACATGTTATGAATTTCAAGACAAATAGATTTCTTGAATGGCTGAATCATTATTGTCTCTGACTGTTTAAGCCACATGTGTTTGTTGTATCACTGTGTTTTTTCAGGGCTCAAAGGTTCTGTTTTAACATCCTGGTCCAATCTGCTTTAATGATGTGGGTGTCATGGAGACCTCAGGGATAACACTGCTGACCACATCATTCCAACCCTGCTTCAAGTTTGGTCAGAGTGGTTTGTAGTTTGACACTTTTTTCTGATGGAGGCATCAAATTCACCCAAAACTGCTTAAAAACACAAAGTTAAATGATGGTAAATTATAATAAATGATGAAGCTTGTGTTAATAAAAGTGAATCAGTATAGAAATGTTATTTGTACTGACAGCAAGCAGAACAGCAAGCTTCATACTTGAACATGAACCTCTGAGCTTATAAAACAAGAAGTACGATCAACCAAATACTACATGAAGGTATTTCAGTGAGTTCAACACAACCGTCAGCCAACAGAGAGTCAGCTCCTTGTTGCTAAGCAACTAACATGGTGGCGTACGTTAGACGGACACTGCTGACGTAAAACGTCTCATCCAATCGCAAACAAGATGCACGCACGCAAAAAACTAAACTACACAAAAAACCCCAGAAAAACTGACCGGTGGTGAAGAGGTGTTTGATGGGATTGACGGTGGCTGCAGGGGAGGACTGCGCTCTTCCAAGAGGTCTGTGGGGCAACGACGACTGTAACACACCCAGCTGCTGCAAGGCCTGATGGGAAGGAGGGGAAGGGAAGAGAAACGGAGGAGTGAAAGAAAGAGAGAGAGAGAGAGAGAGAGAGAGAGAGAGAGAGAGAGAGAGAGAGAGAGAGAGAGAGAGAGAGAGAGAGAGAGAGAGAGAGAAAGTTATGATTCATAGCAAAAAAGGATGAATCAGAGATCAGTTCATTCACTGCAATGATGGAGTATGTTTGTGTGCTTGTGTGTGTGTATTTATCAAACAGCTGAAATTACTATAATTCTCAGTGATGTATGATTTTTTGATGATCAACATTGCATCAAAATGTATGAAAACATGCTGTATAAATTAAGATTGATTGATTGATTAAAAAAAAGGTAATACTACACTTTTTATGATGATGTCATGAACCATTACAGTCTGAAGTTTAGTTTTCTTGAAACTTTAACTGTCATGAAATTTCACTGATCACCAGCCTCCACAGTGTGTGTGTGTGTGTGTGTGTGTGTGTGTGTGTGTGTGTGTGTGTGTGCGTGCGTGCGTGTGTGTCTATATATAGGGAGTGTTGCTGCGCTCCCTGCTGGGAACTGGGTGACTCATCATCTGTGGGTGGACACTAAAACACACACTTGACATATACAAAAATACGGGAACATACACACTCACACACACACACACACACACACACACACACACACACACACACACAGCGGTGAGTCCAGTGGTTGAGTCATCGGCTGGTGATGTCACTGCAGCGTCAATATATATACATTATATATACACATTATATATATATACATGTCAGAAAATGACAAAATGTCACAAAAAATGACATATTGTGCAATTTTATATTCCAATCCCACCGTTTCTGTTTCTGTTAAATGTCAAAGCTTTCTTCTGATGACTCATCCTGTACTTGTGCACCTCTAAAAAAAAAAATGTATCCACTTAAATGTGATCAGACATTTTAGACTGATCCATTCAACCCTCCCCTCGAATAAAAGGTGCTTCATCCTCCAGCACAAACACCACTCACAATGAACGTGGGTTCAGAGGTGAGGTGCGTTGGGTGTGATGGAGCAGGAGGAACAAGATCATTGAGGAAAAAAAGGCAGTGAAGAGTGTCGCTCACGCTGATGTTTATCAGTTCTGACACGCTGAGACAACCTCAACCCAACCAAGGAATATCCGATTGCATAAAATGACGTTACACTGCACTGATGTTTAAAGCAGTATTGATTGATTGATTGGTCAGTTGGGGGAGGCGTCCCAAAATGTAAACACAACACTGACACATAAACCTGATAAAACTGTTATGGTGAACATTTTAGTAAACAGGTCTCTAATTACACATCCAGCAGACACAGAGTCACATAACGTTTAGTTTAGTTCAGTTTAGTATACTTTACCTTAGTTTTCCTTTTGTTTACTTTCGTTTAGTTAAGTTTACTTTAGTTTCCGTTCATTTAGTTTAGTGTCGTTTAATTTAGTGTTCATTTTGTTTACTTTCCTTTAGTTAAATCTACTTTAGTTTGGCTTTGTGTGGTTTACTTAAATTTAGTGTCTTTCACTTTCTTTTACTTACGTCATTTAGTTTAGTTTAAGTTTTGTCTTTTGCTGCTCAATGTTCCACTCTGCTGTTTGGAGCTCAGCATGTAGGTTAATAGGTTTGTAAGAGTTCAGTATGACAGAATGACAGAAGCAAAACTTAACAGTTTTGCTTCTGTCATTCTGTCACTGCTAAAATGCTCCATAGAGCTGAGTGGAACTGCAGAGTTGGGTGTGAACGACCCCTTTGACATTACACTGACTGTCGTTTCATCCACTGATAATATGAAAATAGTCATTAGTGCAGCTTTCAAGTCCAACTTAAGTCAAGTTGAATTATTATTTTTTTCTGCTACAGCACACATATCTGCTCTGTAAATCACAGAAAAACATCTGTCTTCAGTTCTCTGTCAGTGTAGTGGAAGGAATTCTTTCCACACAGCCAATTAAATCATTTAAATCAAATAAAGTGGTGAAATCATCGATCTGTGATTGGACGATGGTGATGCTGACTACCAGCCAGGCAACAGTTTGAGACACAACATAACAAGAGCGGCAGACTTTGAACAACAATTCCATATGCTTTTTCTAGATAATATCTCTTAACAACCATCAGTGTGAAATCACCTGATTAAAATATCAGAGTGACACTGGAGTTAATAGGTTGGGGTTTATGTGGAGTTAATCACACAGTTTCTCATTGGCAAAAGAACATTACCTCATCTTTAAAAAGGTTATATGGTAGCACAATTAAAAGTAAGCTTTTACTCACGTTTCAAGTAAAAAGGTTTCAAGTAAAAAGGTAAAAAGGACTCTGAATCACATGCTACATCTCATTTATATCTTACTTACTAGAGACTGAATTTGAGCCAAAAAAACAACAGCTAATGTTCACCTAATGAGATAAACTCCTGTCACAGACATAACAGAGAAATATTAGATCATGGATGACAGCACTGTTCACACTGCATACACACTGCAAACTCTTCAAAGACAATATGACAGCATGTGACCCAGTTATTCAAGGACACTAGGAAAAAAATATGTTTTGTCAAATTTTGGTAAATTCAATTAAACACATGTACTTTTCAGCAAGCAAGGATAATAGGAATGTTATGTCATGAGCTCACAAAGCACAATGTGCAGCTCCTCTGAAAGAGAAAAAAGTAAAATACTCATGAGTGATACACAAACTGCATTGCAGCTCAGGGTTTCTTACGTGTGAAAACAATGGTGGGAGGGTGAAAAACACCTGAGGTCATCTTAGGTTTGGACTGAGGCAACGGGCCGGCCGTTAGCAACGATGAGTCAGATAACTAACGCAACATCTGTAGCAGACCAAACACAATGAGACAGAAAACAGCAGGAGGCTCGTTGATGATGCGTTTGTGTGACTCATTCCTCTGTGTGATGATGATGCTGCGTAGTCTGACACTGACCTGAGACCTTCCTGTCTGATGTACTCCTACATCCCTGTCAGATGAGCTCAAAATCATTTCAATCTACACCCCCCCCCCCCCCCAACTGTTCATGCATTTATCCAAATAATGAACTATTCCTGTTACTTTTAGCTATTTCAACTGTTCATGCATTTATCCAAATAATTAACTATTCCTCTGTTACTTTTAGCTATCTCAACCTGTTTTCAGCTAACTATGTTATTTATTCCTGTTACTTTTAGCTACTTCAACTATGTTTTGAGCCAACTAGTTTAACTTTTCCTTTGTTATTTTTAGCTATTTCAAATATTCATGCATTTTGTAGCTAACTATTTTAACTATTCTTCTGTTACTTTTAGCTAACTTTTTTGTCCATTACTTCTACCTACTTAATTTTCATTGTTTATTATTTCAATTTTTTTTTTCAAACACAAAAACAACTATTTAAATCATTTATACATTACTTTTAGTTAACTATTTCAACTTTTCTGTTAGCTTGCTAACTAGTTTTTCCGCACTTTCAAAGGAAACTTTGCTTTGATGTTTTACAACTGATTCAATTGGTGGGAGGCGTGAACTGTGGTGTTAGCCTATTATAGCTAGTAGCTGACTGGTTATTGTGACAATAGATCTATTAGAGATTTGCATTAAAAGTGGAGTGTGTAAGGTTGGGAATCACTGTATTAGAGTAAGTGTGGAGTGTGTAAGGTTGGGAATCACTGTATTAGAGTAAGTGTGGAGTGTGTAAGGTTGGGAATCACTGTATTAGAGTAAGTGTGGAGTGTGTAAGGTTTGGGAATCACTGTACTAGAGTAAGTGTGGAGTGTGTAAGGTTGGGATCACTGTATTAGAGTAAGTGTGGAGTGTGTACGGTTGGGAATCACTGTATTAGAGTAAAAGTGGAGTGTGTGGGACTTTTTTTTTTATGTGAAAACACCAGACTGCAGCACAATTAGTCTCAGTGGAAAGAAGCGTTGCATTCACACACAAACCTGCGTGTAGCTCCCCCTCTCGTCATCATCCTCCCTCAGCTGGATGACATCATCATCCTCTTCCTCTTCGTCCAGCTCGCTCTCAGTACTTTCCCCTTTCACTTGCATGGCCCCGCGTTCCTCGTCACCCTTCATGTGCACGCCGAGTAGTTCAGAGGAGGGCGTGCTGTCGTCAGACCCCTCCTTCTGAAGCCTGATTGGTCAGAATAACAGCGCTGACTTAAAAACAACATTCAGATGTTTATAATTACATATATACATTGAGACAAAGATCAACTAGTAATTGATTCTGGCTGACTTTTTTTTTTTTTTTTAAATGTCACACCTGTGAATACCCGCCCCTTCGTCGTCCTCCTGCATGTCATTGGTCTCTGTTAGCTCCTCCTCTGTCTCCTCTGGATGAGTGGGTGGTGGCCTGGGAAGGTCTGTTCCCTTTGATAGCATCTACACACAAAGTAATTATAGTGCGTGATAAAGTGCACTTGTAAATGTGTGTATTTGCATGAGTGTGTGTGTGTGTGTGCGAACATGTGTACCTTGTAGTGTTTCTCCAGGAAGTGCTGGTGTTGCTGCTGAACCACCAGCTGCTGCAGGGCCTGCGGGGACTGGGGCAAAGGTGCGCTCTGGGTTCGAGCCAGCGGTCGATGGCGAGGCAGCTTGTTGACGGCCCGCATGCCACCGGACACGCCTCGCTCTGCCGTAACCAGCGGCGACTGGCTGTACATGGGGACTGTGTGGGAAAAAGACGATGACACTAAGCATGGACACAATCCTATAAGTTAACATTTACTTTACTACTTTACTAGTGTGTTTAGGTGTGTGTGTGTGTGTGTGTGTGTGTGTGTGTGTGTGTATACCAGCTAGCATAGCAGTCTGTTGTCTGGCCTGCTCCAGCAGTAGTACGTGTTGCAATAACGAGGAATGGGCGGAGTGAGAGCTGGGAGGCGGAGTTTCCACATCATGCCCCACCCCTGCAAAGATAAGCACATAAATGAAGAAACATTATTAAAAGTTGCTTTTTCCGCCTTATACATAAATGACACTGTGTCACATGTAAATGTATATATTTATATACAATACTAATATATTATTATGTTAAGCATTGTAAGGCTTACCTGCAGGTAATGAGGATGTGGAGAGAAACTTCCCTGTTAAAGCCCCACCCCCTCGCAGTGATTGGATGGCTTGTCGCTCGGCCTCTTGCTGGTTGGACAGCTTCTGGGGGGGCTGTAAAGGGGAGGCATTACCATGGTTACCACATAAGCAAGTATAGAAAGCCACCACAAAATAACTCAAATTTTGTATTGGTCAAAATGGTAACTGCTGGTCATGTGACATCAAAAAAACTTTCTTTCCAAAACAAAAGCAGTGTCATTGTTTTGTATGGGAGCCAGTGTTGGATAGAGTATGTATGTATGTGTAAGTGAATGTCTGTTGAGTTTGACCTACTGTGATGTGTGTGTTGGCAGGGAGGCCCAGGGAGATATTTGGCAGGGACGGCGAAGTGTAGAGACTCAGCGGACTCAATGTCCCATCAGCCCCCAGTGTCTGATGGAGAGATCGGAGCTGCACACACACACAGACAGACTGGTTAGTTTCAGTGTCTCGCTCTGTGGAATTTTAGCAGTTTTGGTAGGGAGGGCGGTCGGACAGTTATACACTACAGATTGATCCAGGTTGCTATGGTAACTGTTGTTTTTAACATCTACTGTTAGCACTGAATAACAACATCTCTCTCACATCGAGTCATTTCACTGGAACCTCTTTCTTTAACTACATTCTTTGGGCTCGGCTGCTTAGACGCAATAACTATCAAACATCCCTTTTAAACACATCTGCTGAAATTGTCCAGCTGTTTGGCCCCACTTCATGTTTACACTTCTAGTGAGGCAGCATTTACAAGCTTCATTATCCATGTATCCATCAAAAACAGGAAGAAAACACACAGATGAACAGGAATTTAGAGCAGAATAGTGTTTTAAACTCATCTGTAAATCCTTTTGATTTTTTAAACATGCTATTCATCAAATAAGCTGAATTGACTTTGCTTGCTTACATTGAACTGTAGGTGGCGAACTCGAGCTGCCTGTCCAGTATGAAGACATGGATGGTTGACTTATTTAAAAATAAAGCCTCTGTGTGTGTGTGTGTGTGTGTGTACCTCTGTCTGTATGTTGGGGACTGATCCCGTGTTGCCGTTGGCAATGGCCGAATTGGAGCTGTTGGGACTGCTGGGACCTGAACCTGGAGCGCTATTACAGAGAGAGGAGACTGGTCGAGAGACACAGACACACAGAATGAGCGAGAGAGAGAGAGATAGAGAGAGAGAGACAGTTAGGGAGAGAGCGAGAGAGCAAGAGAGAGAGAGTTAAGGAGAGAGCAAGAGAGAGAGAGAAGAGAGAGAGAGAGAGAGAGAGAGAGAGAGAGAGAGAGAGAGAGAGAGAGAGAGAGAGAGAGAGAGAGAGGAGGTAACAATGAGTTTCAACTTTGTACTTCTTTCAGTATGAAAAACACAGTCATTAAGTTTGTGTGTTTGTGTGTGTGCATGTGTGTGTTTGTGTGTTCACCTGATATCTCTATGGCTCTCTTCTTAAAGGTGCTGATGACGGTGCCATCCTTCCTTCGGAGGAGCGGAGAGCTCCGCCTCTCTGCCACCTTCTGCTTCAACCGTGAACGCACTTTCAGATTGGGCTCGGAGACTGGAGGAAAGACCCAGAATTTTTTTTTAAAAGCCAGAAACTGAATGACCAGTAAAATAAGTCTACTGTGTTATATTACAGTCTATTTGGAATGTAGGAGAAAGAGGCTGCTTGCGTGTTTAGTTGCCTCTGCCTTTTTTAAAGTTTAATCTGTTATTTTTATCTCACTTATCTCACTGTCATGTCATTTGCATTTTCATCTCTTTAGTTTCATTGCAAAGCAATCTCTTAAGTGCAGATTTTTGTTGGGTGGAGTATTTCGCTGGGGTACTTAAAGGTTCCTGGTGATTTGCCAAACAGACACAGGAATACAGGCTGGTCTGCTAATCCTACATTACATTTTGGTTGGTTAGCTTTGCTGGATGAGCAGTTTTGTAGATGTTCAGGTATTTTCTTTAAAGGTGAAGAGCAAAAACTCATGCCTAGTGTACGACCAGTGGATGTGGACAAGGGCTGGGCAATGAATCAATATTATATCGATATTGTGATATTCTATAGATATCGTCTTATATTTTGAATATCATAATATCATGATATGGAATAAGTGTCTTTTCCTGCTTTTAAAGGCTGCATTACTGTTAAAATGTAATTTTCTGATCTTAACAGACAGTTCTATTATCTGCTTGTATCCACTTAGTCATTATATCCACATTACTGATGATTATTATCAAAAATCTTAAATGTGTAAATATTTTGTGAAAGCACCAATAATCATCCCTACAATATTGTCAAAATATCGATATCAAGGTATTTGGTCAAAAATATTGTGATATTTGATTCTGTCCATATCGCCCAGCCACAATGTGGACATTACAGGATTTTGCACTACTGTTTTACTACAAGTACTTTAAATATCAATGTTCAAAACCAACATCCCAGGACACACTGGAGGATATTTACTGTTTACCACAAATTACCATCAGAAGGCAAAATTTTAGAGGGAATTTTGTACTAAAAACACAGTAACTTTGAAAGTAACTCAAACTGCTTAAGCCTCATATTAACTTCAGATAAACTTCAGAACACATGATACAATACACAAAATGAGGACTTTGGATTTTGTTCCCCATTACAAAAAAATAGTATGAAGCGGAGGAATGATTACAGCAAGAAGAACCTGTTTCGATATTCATGTAGGCATCTGACTTTTGTTTTAAGACCTGTCTTTTAAGATGAGTCAGCTGGAAACATCTAAAAGTCATATGAAGCCAGCAGCTCAAACTAGCAGCTGGCTGGAAATGAGAAGCTGCTTTCTGCTACTTCAGTCTGAAATCAAGGACCCACTTTTTCAAAAATGACTATGAATTTCACTGATGGCAGATAGAACCAGTAGTACCTTTTACACAGCCTGATCAAGCCGGAAATGTCGTGCCATTATTATAAGGTACGAACACTTAAATGAGGGGGGGTCATTGTTGTTCCTCCAATAAGCTGGCAGCGGAGGTAGTCACATGACCAGATTGACATCTGTATGAAAGGGATAGTTGTGACTTTTCGATAACGTGTAACGTCTGCGACCCGCCACCGGAGGGCTTAAAAATCTCTGAAGAAACAGCTAGCAGCTAACGTACAGCAACCGAGATGCTAACGCGACAGTGGAAAAGGTCTCCGAATGTGGGGAGAATGTACGCGGCTAGTAAAAGCACTCAACACTTGGTCCACTCGCTATTAATGTTACAAAAGGAATGTCGCTTTGACGCGTATGTCGTACGTAACACTAGATGTTGAGGCTGTTGGGTCACACCTCTAATTCGGGAACGCCAGCATGCTATTAAATTGACACATGGTGGCGCCATTATGCCAGCTTTGTTTGGTCTGGTGTGAAAAAAGCAAAGCCGGCATAATGACGAGTCTTCTTTAGGGCAATATTGCAGGATTTCTGTGTAAAAGGGGCTATTGAGGGTCTGTTATCTCTATGTTTGGGCTACCTATTCTCTGGTGAGTCAGACTGAGTCATCAAAGCACATACACACACACACACACACACACACACACACACACACACACACACACACACACACATAAAAACACACCAAACTCCACCTCCGCATAGTCCTTCGTCAAACCTCTTTTACATAGCAATTGACAAATCTCTCTCAAACACAAACTCTCTGTCTCTCTCTCTCTGTCCGTGTCTGTCTCTCCTACCCGTCTTGCGGAGTGGGAAGTCGTCTTTGCCTTCGTAGTTCCCCAGCAGCGGGGGCAGTTTGTAGGAGGGAGGTGTTCCTGGGGTGTTACTCTGCGGAGGAGAGCTCTGATCTGCTGAGGTGTGCTGGGCTCCCCTGCACACATACACACACATGCGCGCACACACACACACAAAAAAAAAAACAAGGACAAACCAAGTTTAGCTGGCTGATGAAACAGTTTCACAATATTAAATGATGTACTGTTACAGCAGTTGTGGTTTTTCTGGCAACCTGCTGGTTCGTGTATTTCTGTGTTCATTTAGTCATTTCCTACATTTCCTAGAATGCCTTTCCTGTTATTCCTTGTTATTGTGAGTATGGAAACATGTTCTCTGTGCCTCTTCTTCGATTGTTTCCCCCCCGTATTATTACCGAATGTTGGCACCAAATGAATTTAGGAAACAGCTTCTCAAGGACTGACACTGAAACCTGACGTTTTCTTTTTGATGTCTTAAGATGGGTGAAACATTTCCAGTCATGTTTGTCGCTGCTAAAATTAACTGGACATGACGTCATGTCATCTACAGGAATATGTTACATTCATCTATCTACTAGAGTAATGGCTTTTTGTCACTGATATGTAAATGTGTGTTATGGCCTTATTCGAACTTGACGGTATTGTTACGGAAGAGCTTTTTTTTTTGCTCTGCTTTGCGATGTAGACTGATTTGACATGAGAGGAATCTCTTTAACAACTTAACACGTTCACAGTGTTTCCCCTCACTCCACCCAGAAAGAGAGAAATCAACTGTCAGATCTGAATGCATTTTTTTTTTTTTCATGTGTGAAGCGGGCCATGTTCAAACTAAAACGGGGGGGGTTTAGTTACTATTTAAGAAGGTGTAAAATGACAGCACTCAATTCAGACAGGTCACATTGAGAGAAGTTATATCTTATTGATTTTATTCATCTGTTTCTTTTGTCTTTTTAATCTCTTTTTGAACCTAGTTTTAGTCTAGCTTTCATTAAACTGTATTTCATTTTACTTTTGTATTTTTATCCATTTTAAGCTAGCGTTTACTTTAACTTTTAATAAACCTTTTTTTCTTATTCCCTCTTTTTTTAATTTACTATTGTCATATTTATTTCACTTTATTTACATTTTCATCATTCTTATTTCCTCTCGCATGACTTGGTCTCAATTTTTTCTTTTTTTTGTAATTTGTTGGTTTTTGTTCCTTCATCATTTTTATTCCTTTTCTTTATGCTGTACTTGATCTACACTTGTTCTGTCTTAAGATCAGCTTGTCAATCAACTGTGAAGCACTTTGAACTACATTAAAATGTATGAAAGCTGCTATATAAATACAGTTTGATTTATTGATTGAAAGTATTAGTAAGTAACTAAGTAACAGTAACACTTAAAATCATAGCCCACATACATCCGGCTTTATGTTACAGGCTGTAATTTTAAGCCCTTTCGTCAATGATGTCAGCGGGTTAGACCAAATACAAGGGGTTTATTTTACTTAAATGTTTCGGTTTAATATCCGTATCATTTATACTTGTTTTTGCTTGCGATGAGGATTATGTTGTAGATGATGTATGTGTTGTAAACAATGTTGACTGATACAGGTAGCATTGTTAAATGCCAGTTGGTAAAAGGGAAAGGACACCCCTGCAATAAATGCCTAGCAGAGGATGACGCTGTAGCTGTGTGCACGTGAGAAATGTTTTTTGTTGTTACTCTAGACTGAATAAATCAGTTTTTACTCATTCAACAAGAGTCTGGGCCCGCCTCCTACCACATTCCTGGCTGCCATCACATTTATGAAGTGTGGTGCATGTCAGAAAGTTTAAACCTCACAGTTTAAACCTCACAGTTTAAACTTGGGTAAGAATACCGATTATACCGATTGTGCCTAAATACACAGCAGGGAATGAGGAGGAATCACACTGGACATGCCTCCATTTATACAGTACAGTTTACTGTGACTGCAATTCACTAAATAAGTGTTACTACTGAAGACGCAGCTTACATTTGCATTAAAAAGTAACATACACCATTGCAAGAATAATGCAGAGGAATTAAGTTTGACACTGATGTTGATGTTACAATGATGTGACTGATCTGTTGGGGGACAGGTTGTGCTCTCTATAATCCTCACCAGCACTTTGGGGAGAAGGAATGGTTCAGTCCGCAGGTACCCGGCTCTTTCTTACTGAGAAGGAACTCCTGCAGCTTCAGCTTCACCTCTGTACTGGCAATGGCACCTTCAAAATCACAAAGAAGCACACAAACACAGTGGGGAATAGAGTGAAGGCAGCCCTCAGGACACTGTCTTGTAAGTTATAGTACGAGTACAGAAGTAGAACCTACTCTCTTTGCCTTTCTCCTTGTTCCTTAGCAGCAGCAGCTGTTGCTCCAGTCGCTGTTTCTCCTGTTCTTCGTGCCTTTGTTGCTCCAGTTTCCTCTTCTGTTCGAGCTCCTGCTGCCGCTTTGCTGCCAGCAGCTCCTGTTGTTGCTTAAACACACACATGCACACACACACGTTTTAAAGAATGACAAATAAACCGGCTGACAAGATGAATCAGGCTCTTAGCCAACAAACTGTAGAGTAGATAAGAGCCGGTATGGATCTGCTGTGAATACCTGACTCAATACCTTCAGGTGCTCCTGAAGCTGGACTTCATGTTGTCGTGTTAGTACTTCATGTTTTTTCTGGAACTCTGCGAAAAGAAGCTGTTTCTGGAGTTCCTGCTGCTGTTTCAGGAGCACAAGTTCCTGCTGGAGCTGCTGCTCTCTCAGGGCCGTGTCCACCCCTGACGCACCCCCAGAAAGAGACCCCACCCTGGGCTCTGTCCGGAGGTCCACGGGGCCTCCTCCTCCTCCAGGGCCTTCTCCTGGACCCCCACCTAGGAAAGCAGCGGGGATATTTTCTCATCCTGACTAACTCTACTTTGTGTCTTTGACTGTAAGCTCTGGACATTTCTTGAAATCATTTCTTTTTGTTATTCCCTACAATTCATTATCATGTTCTAATTTCTACTTTTCTTTTCTACCAGCAAAAAAAACTGCTTGAGACAAGCACTCCAAACAATGGTTGGTTACCCACTTAAAAGGCTTCTGGGGTAAACCGACACAGTGACTGCCTACAATTTGGAAGCTAACCTTACTGGAACCATTGTGAAACCATGTCTAAAGATCAATTAAACCATTCAAAGACAATTGGAAGTTGCTCGAATGAGCCGTACACCCCAAAAAAAACGAACAAACAAAGAGAACTTCATGAAAGGCAATTGATGGATAGGTTGGACACTGAAACAGGTCTTCCTAGGTTGAAGAATTCCGGCACCTTAGTGTTCTCAAAGACTCCCGGTACACCTTCAGTTTTCCATTTACTCAAAACAACTTATAGCACCTCAAGATACCAAAAATCTAAATCAATAACCTTTCTAAAGCTGTAGTAGCTGCAGCGCTTAAGCCACCTTCTCAAAAATCAATCCACCGATTAGGTATAACACGCCTACATGTCCCTGATGTCGGTGGAGCTTGTTGAGGGTGAAGAGGACCAGGTTTACAAAGTCGAAGATGGACTCAGTAGCTTTCTCATTGTTAGAAACATATCTAGTAAAGCCATCTTCACTATAAATCCTCTTCTCACCTAAACATAACGACTGCACAGGAGTAATCTCCCGTTCATGATATTTTTTCCAAGTCGTGAATATGACCAACCCCTACTTTGCCTCTGATCGGATCTGAGCCTGATATTCTTACCCTGAGAGTCTTTGTGAGTATTTTTAGTGGGTTTACTTACCTGCAAATCTATCAATCATTGTGCACTGTACATATTTAAAGACTAAGGCAGCAATCAATAGGAGAGTGAGAAGCCCTTTCTCCTGTTTTTCAGTTAGGAGTAGAGCTTTGTCTTTTTGTTTCAACATCATGGCTTTTGTCAGGGAAGTTTAGGGTTGGGATTAGTGGATTCTTTTTGTTTGTTGTATTGGGTATTGCTCAACTCTGAAGCTTTTGAAACTAAACTGCTACATTGTGTACTTGGAATTGCTGTTCGGCTGAGCAGTTTTGGAATCGGAACGCATGTTGTGTCCAGGTTTCACTTAGACCAGGAACACAACAATACACAAGCATTGCTCTGGTACTGCTAGGGTCCTAACTAGGGTTTAATCTGACAGTGAACTATGAATCAAAACCTGCACTATAGTAATCTGTGGTTGGGGTTTCAGTTAACCCCTTGCATCAAGCAATGAAATAAGAATAACTTTTTGCTCTTTCTGTAGCCCTGTATTCTCTGCACTGAGGTCCACTGGAGGACTTATTATATAAACCATTTGATTGGTTTCATGCATTCTATGAAGTAATTCTTGAACCCATCCAAAGACACTTAGAATCCCCTAAAACCTCTTAAACAGTCCACTGATCCACTTTTAGAAGGCCTTCGACCAACTAAATCTAATGCCTTTTGGAGACTTAGACCTCCCCCCCCCCCCCCTCTCAAGGACTCTTAGAGGACTCCCTACTCACCACCTTCTCCAACTCCTCCTCTTTGCTCACTTGCTGTTCCTACTGGGCTCTGCATGCCTGATGGGAGGCTGCTTTTCACCTCCACTACTGCAGGAGAAAGAGAGAGAGAGAAAGAGAAAGAGTGATTGGACAATGTTGTGAGGGACACAGCAGACTATTACATCATTCACCGCAAACACACACACACACACACACACACACGGATAGACAGTTCCCATTTCATTCAGATGAGCTATGATAGTGTTGTAAGAAGTGAGGAACACAGCGTCCTGCCTAAAAATAGCCACAATCCTAGCGTTAGCCTAGCATTAGATAGCACTGACTTAGAATTACCCCAGTGTTACCTTGGCATTAGTGTAGCCTATATTCAGTGTGGCTAGGCTAAAGGACACTGCAGAATATGTTAACGTGTGCCATACATATTAATAGAGACAAATTATGGGAGATGCCTGCTGTTATTTATAGCAGTGTGGTGGAAATGAAGGGGAAAAAAACAAAAGGAAGCACAAAGACAAGCCAAGGCACCCGTGCGTTACAAAAAATTGGGTTATAAGAAATGTAAAAACTGTAAACATTGCAATCAGTGGCAAATCACTGCCTTGTACCTATCTGGATTTGTAGCAGCATCTTGGGCTAATTAGTATGACAGATTCACATTGATTTCATGCTTCAGGCAACACAGTGGTGTTAGCTGACATTTCAAACTTGTGAAATAAAAGATATGGGAACTGTCAAGAGAATACGAGCTTCAACCTGTCAAGTGTAGTGAGGTCAGGGGGTATATTTGCCTGATGGTGACCTAGCAGTGTTGGACAGTAACAGGTAATGTGATTAGTTTTTCAGTATTGAGTAGTGTGAAGGATTAGAATGTGAAATTGAGTATATTACAGTTACTAATCCCAGTAACGCTCCTTTAACAGTTTGGGGGTCAAATTGTTTGACGTCTTAATCGGGCATCCAGAGTTTGGGGTCTGGAGGTATGGGGACGCGGTTAGCCGCCACCAAAAGAGGATAGGGTTAGGGTTAAGGTTTGCACTTCATGCAACTTCAAAAGTTGTCTTATTCACATGTTGTAACTTCTTAGCTGGCTTGCTAACGTTAGCCACTAGTAAGTTTACATTCACATATTAGCTGGTTTTGAACTGGTCAAGAAACGTTAGCCACTAGTAAGTTTACATTCACATATTAGCTGGTTTTGAACTGGTCAAGAAATGAAGTTCATGTGACAAACAGAACTAATGAACTATATACAGTGTATATATGTATATCATTTTTTCTTTTTTCATGCTTTGTTTTAGTTTTATTCCAGCAATAAAAAACAATAAATATATTCAAGCAAACCAAAAAATTAGCTTATTTAGTTGAGTTGGACGGGACAGGATTCATGCAGTCACCAGGGCTTATGCTAAGCTATCTGTTGATGGTTAATACAGTCAACCACTGATTATTATGTATGTATATTTTGAGAATGAATGTACTTCTTATCAGTAGTGCAGGATTCACAGTACAGATGTCTTCCTTTTGATAAATGACTCAGCTTTTCTGGCTGACTCGACACACATTTGGTGTGTATGTATGTGTGTGTGTGTGTGTGTGTGTGTGTGTGTGTGTGTGTGTGTGTGTGTGTGTGTGTGTGTGTGTGTGTGTGTGTGTGTGAGGGCCACTTATGAGAACTCCCTTATGGGGACAAAAAGCAAGTCCCCTTAATGTAGATCATTCATTTGAGTGTGAAGACTTAGCTTAAAGGTACGATTAGTAAAGTGTTATGTTATGGTTAGGCTTAGGCATGTCTAAGGTTAGGATAAGTCTCCAGGAAATGAATGTAAGTCAATGTAATGTCCTCTGTGGTGATGGAAACACGAATGTGTCGGTGTGTGTATGTCTGTAGTTATTTATGTTTTTTTGGTATTCATGTACAAGCTACAATGCTGAGACTCAACAGCTTCAGATCGGAAGGTTCCAATCAGCTTAACGGCTCCGATCAGCTTATAGTGATCACTGGATTTGCGCACGAGAGTGAGTAAGTGAGTTTGTATGACGTAATTTAGACTATTTTCTTCGGTTGGCTCTTAGTAGTGCAGAGAGCAGGTCAAGAGACAGCAGGTTAACATACTGTCTGTCTCTGTCTCTGTCATAGAGAGACAGAGAGAGAGGAAGGTCTGAGCATCTCTTCACCATCAGAGCTTATCGATGTGGGCTTAGCAGGGCAGTGACCCTGACCTACCACATGCCTGCGGTGGCTATGGTCTCCTGGCCTCAGCTGACCCCTGCTATTGGATCAGGCTATTTCCTGGAAGGTGCCACACTGCAACGTGTTGGTACGTCATGATTTTTCCTGTCTGGCAGCCTGGGAGGAAATTTAATTAGGACCTACCTACTGTGTGATCTGACCTTTGACCTTGCTCAATATAAGGGAGATGCTGCGCCTTTGCTGCAAGGTTCCTGCTTTGTTTTGTTTTATCCCAGCTGGGATTGGTAAATTCAACCAACTGCTGCCAAGCTGCTAAAGCTTCTGATTGGTCATCTCCCACTTTATGGCACACCCTTTCAACCAATCGGCTTTTGTGTCCCACGTGGGTTTTAAGCCAATCATACAACATACACAGAATGTGTAAGCTAATTAGCCCTGTCCGGGAGGATTGCAACTAGCTAGAGGAGGAAAGTTTCATCATTTGAAATCTTTTCTCAGGCCTTGACGCACAAAGAGAAACATGTACTGTATATATAGTGAGAATTAGGGTTGCAAAACTCACTACACACTACTTCCTGTAGCCTGGTGCATGCTCAGATTTTATTCCTGACAAAATCTCGTGGAATGAACATACCCGCTTCCCCTTCACACACACACACACACGCGCGCGTGCGCGCACGCACACACGCACACACACAAACAGAACCAGTCCAGTTTCAGGTCTGTGACAGTTTAGTTTAGTTTAGTTAGCTAAGTCACAGTGGCTACTGCATGAAAAAGTAGGTAAAAAGAAAAAGTCCAAAAAGTGTGAGCTGGTAGATAAACAAGGCTTGTGTGTGTGTGTGTGTGTGTGTGTGTGTGTGTGTCCGTGCATGTGTGCAGCCGCTCACATCTAAATTACCTAAACAAATATTCTGGCATTTCACTGTGACGCACGTGTCTCCCCTTCCACTACAACACACACACTGTCCCCCGTGTGTGTGTGTATGTGAGAGACTGGTCTGTGAGTGTGTGTACAACAGTCCGTTTGGCAAGAGAGCAGCATTCCACAGCAGCCAGCGTCTGACGTCAAACCCAAGACATTTATAGTCTGGTAAACACACACACACACACACGCACACGCACACACACACACACACACACACATACTAATGTACAGTCTGACAAAGAGGCGGGGTTGAGGCCACATTTCAGTCAATCATATCAGTCTCTTACTGACTACAGTTTACTGCAGTTACACACGTTAATTCATACACCGGGAAGGATGCAGTAAAAAAAAAAAAATTGTAAAAGACAGACTGTGCATCCAGTTTGTCCAGTCAGTGAATCCTGCTGGAAACCAACACAGACTGGTGATTATACCTCAGTGCTAATAGGACTCTGTACAAATCCAGCAAATGCAGCACAGAGGAGTAAAACAACAAAGATTGGCTTTTTCACATAGTTTGAAACCGATTATGCCAACATTATGAATGAAGCATGTAAATGAACTCCTAATGGTGCTCTTTAAAGCATTCCTCCTTAAGCTGGTACCAAAACAACATGTTCTTAAAGAGCTGAAACAACTATTTTCATTCCCAGTTAACCTGCCAAGAATTGTTTAGTTGATTAGTTGATTAATCATTTGGTCTATAAAATGTCAGAATATAGTAAAAATGTCCATCTGTTGATTGTAAGACAAAGAAAAGTAGCATATACCACAAACGGACCAGCTGGAAATGGAACAAAGACTCACTAGACATAATAGCAGCTTTGAGAGGATGTTTTCAGAGTTTAAGGCTAACATTAGCATGCTTATATGCTAACTTTGACAATGCTAACAAGCTGACAATCTTAATTTAGTATGGTAGGACACTAGAATTTGCTAAGTAGCAACTCAGGTTGATACGAATTTTTAGTTTTTCATGACTTTTTTCTGAAGAATTGTATAAATAGAAATTTTGACCTGAATTTGGAGCTAAATGAAAAGTCAGTAAGTTGCTAACGTTACTCCAATTCATCCTGAAGGGACATGAATTTCTGCACCAAATTCTTTTGCCAATCTATCAGATAGCTGTTAAGATATTTTTGATTAAAAGTGAAAAGTGTGACTGCTGGTGGTAGAGAGGACACCAAATTCATTAAGATTCATCCTCTGAGGAACATGAATGTGGGAACCAAATTTCATAGCAATCCACCCAATAGTTATTCAGATATTTCAGTCTGGAACAAGGTTGAACAAATCATTTTTAATTTATTTTTAACTAGTCATTTCTGATACCTCACAGTGAAGAATATAATCATGCATTTTCAACACAAGCCTTTTTTTCCTATTCAACAAAACAAGCCAGACTTCTCAAACGTACCAGTACTTACTTTTGTCTTAACAGCAGCTGCACAACTACTTTGTCTAATTAAAATAGTCAAATCAAAAAATATCTAATCAAGGAATACATAAACAAGATTGAGAATCTGACAAAGCATTTGATGCCAACATTTGTTTGCATGAAAGTTGTTTATACTCCTTTCTAGAGAGACATTTCAGTCAGTACCTAGGAACTATTGAGTTCAACAAAATAAATTGGCAACAATTTTAAGTAACTCTTCAAGCAAAAATGCAGACAAATTCACTAGTTTAAGCATCTAAACTGTAAGTATTTGTTGGTTTTCTTTGTCATTTGATAAGTAATGAATATCTATGACTTTTGGACTGTTGGCCTGAGAAAATAGTACTATAAATGTGTCAACTCTGGCTCTGAGAAATTGTGATTTCTCAATATCTTCTGACAATCGATAGCTCAAACGTTCAATCCATTCATCACAAAGAAGTACAGAAATAATGAAAATTGTTAGTTGCTTTATTGACCCAAGCCAGGGAGATGTCCTAAACCATTAGAAAAGGCTTTTACCCATGCCTGGATATGATGCTATATAAAGCAGCTCATATAGGCAGATATAAACATCACTCATCATGGTCGAAATGTTGTCTAAAGTCCTAGCTATTCTTAAAATTACCAAAACCATTTCTAAAGCAGCTCAACTATAAACTGGCTCGTGAAGATAAGGCTTTTACATAATCTTCCACTCACAAGGTAAGACTTTCTTTCCTGGGACCACTGGAATGCACCAGTTCTGTACTATAATCCACCAAACTGGGAATTTCCAAACGTCTGACTTTGACACAGGAATGCTACATGAGCCTGTGTTAAAGCAACTGTGATCCAGCCTATATGCAGACAATGAAAAGCTTGCTGTCTTACAGTAAGTCTCTTTCCTGTCTCACAGGAAGTGCTTTATGTGCCCACTTAGTTAAGAATAAGAACAAAAAGAAGAAGTGAGCAGTTAGCATGAAGAGACAACGGACAAGCAGTCTAACTTCATCAACACAAACTCTAGAAGACATCACGGTCCCACTGAGACATTTATTCGATTGACAGATGATGCAGAAACATTCTAGCGATGAACTAATGCTGCGTTCCATTTACCTCGGAACTTGGAAGTCAGAGCCGGGAAGTGACATCCCGCCCGGTTTTGAAGTGTTCCAGTCCCAGAAGTCAGAAAACCAGTTCTAGCCATGTTCTCCATTGATAGCAATACCAGTGAATGGTAGATACTGAACGTCCACATGTCCAAAGATAGAAGTTGGACAGTGCTGTGTGTACGACTGATTTAATAAGACAGACGTGCTAATTAACAAGATGTTGCTACAACTTTAACACTGCTGATGCACAGGGCATCTTGGGGGTCTGGACAAGTGAGGTTCTTCCGACCTTCCGAGTTGGAAATCCGACTTCAGGGGTCATTCCAGTTGAGATTTCCGACTGGGAACTGTGACACTCTGAATTCCGAGTACAAATGGAACGCACTATAAGCAACAAAGTCCATAAGTAAAAAATCAGTAAAACTGATCTTATGGTCGACCAGATGTTGTCTGTTGTTTTTGCAGACGGTAAAAGCTTCATCTGTGTTGAGTGATTACATTCACCATCTACAGTGATCATCCTATGTTGTCGGCTGATTAAAAAAGATCCTCCACTATGTGCTGACAAACAGAACTTGCTGCTAATATTTTTAAAAAGACATAATTCAAACAGACACAAAGGGGGAAGAAAGATGTGTTGTAGTTTGGAGTCCAGTTTGGATGATGACCTTTCACTCTATGTCTCCCTCATTCTCCTTTTCTGTTCCTACTTCATATTGCTGCTGCTGCTGCTGTGGAGAGGTATTTCTGGAGACCAATATTCGTCTTCTCTCTCTCTCTCTCTCTCTCTCTCTCTCACTCTCTCCCTGTCTTGTTCATTCTGCGTTGCTGAAAGAAAATAGGCACTATGATGTCAGCCCTGCAAAACACTCTAAAAAAAGCCAGCGGAGAGAGAGACAGCGAGGGAGAAGAAAAGACAGAGCAAGGCAGAGAGTGAGGTAAAAATAGTATAATGGCTGTGTGTACTTTAGACAAATTAGAAGCTTAGGGAGAAAGAGAGAGAGGAGTCACATGTGTAGTGTTGCCATAGAGACTGATGGGTGGGTCAGAAGTATTATGGGCTGGTAGACTGTAGGTCATCCACAGCGGATGCTGTCTGTTGTGTTGCACTAGGCTTAAAGCCTTTGAAAACATCTGGTTGAATCAATTACACAGTAAGTATTCATATGTTTAAAGCTACATGAATCTATATTTTTATATAAACAATGGGTCAAGTCACTTTGTGTGATATGAAAGAAGTTGCTCATAGTGACACACCAACCAAAAATAATTAATGGTGTGGAGGGAGTGTTTTGGCATTTTTTAGCTCATTGTTTTGTTTTGGGTTTTACTGCCTGTAGTTTTACAGTTGTTTCTCTTGGCTCTCATCAGCCTTATTTACAGCAACAAAACACTGTATGAGCTGCCTGACTTCCATTAGGCAGGTGGCCAGACTCTGAAATCTGAAAACTCACTTATCAGGTCAAAAGGTTGTTGCAGCAACTACATGAATCATTACCACTTTAAAGAATAGCATTTTTCTTTACATTCAGTGATGAGGTGTCCTCCATATACAGTAGATGTGGGAATTACAAATCACTCACTTGAACTGTTTCATTCAGTGCATTTGAAAGATTTGTAGTCCGGCAATGTGCTTAATTCAGCTTATTTTACGCCGAGTGGTTGCATTAATATGCAAACACGCATCAGCCTCACATAAAATGCTAAACGCTGTGACATTGCAGCACTGCTTTTTTTCAAGTTGAGTAGTAGTTTCGTTTTATGCTGGATCTTACACATGCTAATTTCTTTCTTTCTAGTCTATTCAGCAAACGATAGAAACCAGGTCAATGGTCACACAAGTGGAAAAATAAGCCTGGTTCTCTCTAAATGCCTTATTACTCAAAAACTATCATGACTGTAAGTCTCTGTGGGCCTGTTAGGCCTGAACACACACACACATACACACACAAAGAGACCTGGTTTTGCCAGTGAGCCAATACTGTAATTGCGGCCAAACATAAGATTAGAGTGATTGGACGTCTTTCTTGTACCAACTAACAACCTGTTGGCATCAACAAGTGGCATTAATCCACACTCAAAGCCAGCTCTCCTCACTGGAACCTTTGCTTCAGGTCATCCTCTCGTCTCTCCTCATGTTTCCTGTCAGCATCACCAGTGTCAATACCATAAAAAAGCAAAACAAATAAAAATAAAAGTTCTTCCAAACCCTGAAACATTCTCAAAGGTTAGCAGTAGCTCCTAAAATGATTAATAAGAAGCAGTCTATACAGCAGTATTCTGAACTTTGCTGAAAATCACAAGACATTTGAATTTATAAAAACAGTGTTTCTCTCGAAAAGGTGACGAGGAGTGCCTTGTCTTTTCCAGACACTATGCTTCTTAGATCCACTTTACTTTAAGACTGAGGAATTCCTTTAATATTCCTTTGTGTTCCGCAGTAGTGCTGAAAAAATTTAGTCTTAACCAATTAATGAGCCAACTGAAAAACAACAACTATGATAACTGCTTCATCATTTATGAATGAACAATGTCAAATTATTGCAGCTTCTTCAATGTAAAGATCTGTTGCTTTTCATATATGATGGTAAATTGACATTTTTTAGAATATTGATTTGAGAAAACAGCATGTTACAGCATGGGATATCATGATTTATTATTATCTATTATTTACCATTTTAACATTTAAGCAATTAACCAATTCAAGTCGGAACTATTTTATTCATGGAGCCCGATTTCACATTAGGAGGAATCACAATCTAGACAACAGTTCCAATATTCTCTATCCTTTAAATAAACTAGATTAACTAACTTCAATAAACTAAGTAATAATTCCACATACACACAGAGGTAAAAAAGGAGACGCTTGAGACAGATACAGTAGACAGAAGTAGAATAAGACAAAATATAATGTGGAGAAGTAGAATGACAATTTTAGGTAAATAAAGTATGAACATGTACTAATAAAAACGTATTAAGCACAATAATAGGTTAAAGAGTTTGCTTTATTTTGAAAAAATACTTGACAGATCCGTTGATAATGAAAATGTTCAGTTGCATCTTTAGTTAATGCAGTGTGATGTGTGTGCTGCAAAGTGCTGTAAAACAACCCATTCACCTGCCCTCATCATGACAGTGTCTGCATGATCCACTAACACATGATGACATCATTTGAAAAGCTTCTCCAAAAACCCTAATTACAACAGGAGATAAATAACACTTAAATGTGTTACATTTTGATCCAAACCTTTAGCGTGCTCCCTTCCCCTCCCCTCCCCTCCCTACCTCTCCTTGTTCCCAGAGATGACTCACCGGCGGTGGGCATGGCGGTGCCGGAGCTCCTGTTGCCGCTGCTCAGGAGCTCCAGAGGCTGGTGGCTGTCTGTGCTGGCGGAAGAAAAACAGGACTCAGTCTCATAGATGGTCTGCAACATGGCGCACAATCCTGACACGGTGGGATGCAACAGCATGCCAAGACGAGAGGCAGCGCTCGTTTCTGTCACGAAAAAAAAAACCGGTCAGTCAGTTCCTCTTGGAGAACGCCGGCATGGCTTTTTTAAAATCGGATTTAAAAAAAAGATGGAATCGCGGGTTTACTCATTCAGAGGTGAAATGAATGAAATTGAAAACTTCCAAACTTCTGTGCGAGCTTTAAAGTGACTGAAAAATGAGCTCCATATATGCCACTGTGCTTTATTAGTGTAATCCAGCAAAGATAGTCTGGTTTGCAGGTGGCTTCCGCTGTCTCTGGTTTGCGGTGTGATGACCAGTCACTGACACTTTGAACCAAATCCTCCTTTTTTTTCTGATTCTGTTTCTCACCTGCAGGTTCCAGAAACCCCCCTCCCTCCACCGCCTCTGCCTGTGCCTGTGCCAGAGGACAATCTCAGGAGTCAGATTTAGGAAACACTGTCTGTCTTCATCACCTGGAGTCCCGATCCGTGCAGAGGACCCTGCTGAAAATAGTGACAGCGGCCGGTCTGTTTTGGGATGTCGCTGCTCGCAGATGGAAGAACAAGGGGGGGGGGGGGGGGGAAGTTTGTTTCCTCTGGTGCGCTGAACCCCTCTCTGTGAGTCTTTACCAACCGGATCGAACGAGACTGAAAAGCAGGGGGCTGAATTTAATCCTGTCGCTTTGCACGGACGGGAAAACTGTGCGTCTCCATAAGCCCAAGAAGTGATGGAAGGGATCGGTTCCCTCTCTGCTGCCGACTCTTCGCCGCTTAACAACACAACACAAATACAGAGACGAGGAGTAGCAGAATTCCCCCTGCTCGGTGCATCAAAGGATCCTCATGCTGTTCTCCTCCTGGCCGACGAGAGGGAGAGGAGGAGGAGGAGGAGGAGGAGGAGGAGGAGGAAGACGAGGAGAGGCGAGGACGTAAATAGCTTTGGGAGAGCGCTCCCCGAGGTTCCATGCTTCCAAAATTAGAACGAAGCACTGAGAGAATGACAGAGAGAGGGAAATGGAAGGAAGGAGGGAGGGAGGGAGTGTGTGTGTGAGAGAGAGAGAGAGAGAGAGAGAGAGAGAGAGAGAGAGAGAGAGAGAGAGAGAGAGAGAGAGAGAGAGAGAGAGAGAGAGAGAGCAGTATGATAATAAAAAAAATTAAAAAGAGGAAATGTGAGGAGAGGAGGGCTGGAGAAGACAAGTTAGAATCCTCACAGAAAAAAAGAAAAGAAAAAAAAGAACAGCCAGGGGATCACACGTTGTCCTCTTATCCCTCGCTCTTTAAAAAAAAGAAAAAAAAAAAAAAAAGAACGCAGGGAAACGACAGGCTGCGGCGGAGTGGAGTTCTGTGCAGCGACCAGAACCAGCTGCTGGTCAGACGGCTAATATTCACTGTCTGACAGTCATAGGCGTGTGTGTATATGTGTGTGTGTGCCTGTGACGCTCTTTGAGCTGCTGAATGAATCGAGAGAGAGAGAGAGAGAGAGGGAGAGAGGAGGGAGGGAGAAATTCTGAAAGTAGATCACTGGGTGGAAAGGAAGTTAGACGGATGAACAGAAAAGTCAACTGTTTCAATTTAGCGTGTCTCAGTATACACAAGCAGCATTCACCTCCATTCATTCCTCTCTTTCACTGTGTGCTTCTGCTGTTTAAGTGATTTTTTTTTTAAAAAGGGAAGAAAAAGAGGAGAAAGAGAAAAATAAGGAGAAGAGAAAGAGAAGAGAGAAGCATTTACTAACACAGGAGATGGGGGGTTGATGGAGGGACTATAGCTGAAAATAGCTTGCCAGGGAGGAGGAGGAGCCGGGGATAAAAATAGATGGGGAGAGAGAGAGAGAGAGAGAGAGAGAGAGAGAGAGAGAGAGCAGTAAGCCTACAGCTCTAGGGTGGGGGTGGAGGAGCTGGAGGAGGGGTGGGGTGTTGGTGGTGGTGTTGGGTGGAGGGGGTGGGTTGGGGTGGGGTGGGGGGAATGAGACGCACAGCGCTGTCATGTTTCTGCACCGCACTTCCCAGAGATCACCTGTCAATCAAGCGGGGCGTGGGGGCGGGACTGTGACTCCTCGCTACTCTGATTTGGTGTGGATGCAGTACGGCTGCATGTAGCCACTGTAATAGCTGTAAAAGCTCTTTGCACTTGATCAGCAGTGTTTTTTTTCCTTTTTTTTTTCCAGAAATACCCATCCCCCTCTTTTTTTGCAGACATGTAAAAATAATGACTTAAATGGAAGAGTCTCAAAGAAAATTAAGTACTTGTACTAATAGAAGCATTCACATAAATAGCAGGTGGGTTAGGGTTACCTGGCTCTATATATTATAATATATATTATAAAAATCCTGTGAATCCAATATTGCCATTAAGCAGTTACTACTCACTAATTAGCAACACTTGCCTGCTATGGTGCAAAACAAGCAGAAATACAGACTCTTAGCTAAAGCAACATCTAGTCTGGTTGTGTCCAAAGGCAACAAAATCTACCCTCCAGCACATCTTAAGCTCACTAATTAACTTCATATATTGCTTTTTTTTTTTGCCAATTAGTAGTCTATTGTGTCATTTGTACACTCCTGAATCCTTCAGTTCCACCATTTGTTTTTTTTTTACAATTGTGAAATGTGGCGGAGAATCACGGAAAAGGAACGCTTTATAACCATAAGCTGCTCTGCTCACTTTGCTGTCAGTGTGGATATTATTAATTGAAACTGCCGGGCTGCTATTTATAGTATTTGTTTGTTCCATTCAGCAGTTTGGTCCTAAGTGAAGCTGTGCTCCGAGGAGAAGCTTCCAGTGTTTTAACAGAGTGTAATGGGATGTCTCTGGCTGCTGGCAAACCCGGAGTGCATGGAATATTAAAAAAAAAAAAAAAAAAACACACACTAAGGATCAGACTTTATATGGTGGCTGCTGATACATTACAAAACACTCCTGAGTTGTGACTCTTCTGTATTTGACAGTTTCCTCTCCTTTCTTTACAGGACTGATAATATTTCATTTCATCATCACCTTCATCCCACCTCCTTCTTCGTCACCTTCATCACCCTCATCATCGTCACCTCCTGTGTAAACAGCCCTGTGTCCTCCAGCAGATTTAGGTATGCCTCAGTATGACTCATAGGCAGAGAGACTAAATACAAAGAAAGGAGGGAAAATGCAGAAAAACACACATTTTCTAATAGTCCTTTATCTCCTCACATTGAGTTGAGCTGCTGCTTTGCTTTTTGTGTTATCCAGCATTACAATCATTTATTAAAGACGTGTTCCATTATCTCTCATCATGCTTTCAAATCACTTTGGCAGCAGGAGAGATGAGGAGAGAGATGCGACTGACCAGGCAACATGTCTGACATCTCAATGGTCTCACATACTGAACACATCTGCTGAAGGTTTGTGTGTGTGTGTGTGTGTGTGTGTGTGTGTGTGTGTGTGTGTGTGTGTGTGTGTGTGTGTGTGTGTGTGTGTGTGTGTGTGTGTGTGTGTGTACTGCAGTAGCTCAGTGGATGACTCATCTCTGCGTTTCTATTTGAGGCGCATCAACCCCTGGAGTCACATTGCTGTCTGTGTGTGTGTGTGTGTGTGTGTGTGTGTGTGTGTGTGTGTGTGTGTGTGTGTGTGTGTGTGTGTGTGCATTATGTACTATATCTGTATCCATGACAACCAAATTACAGTCAAGTCAGTCAGTCAACCAATTGCTCGGTCCGAGACAGAAACTGTTCAAAAATACCTGAGGAGACCTTTTACAGGCGTCTTGGTGAATGAATTCATCTTGCCGTGCATTGACTGTCAACACACACAAGAATACAGTACAACGCATTTTATATATAGTTTATCCATTTTAAATGTATCCTGCAACACTCACACACTACAGGTCTCAAACCGTGGCTCAGTTGGCACGTTCTTCCATGTTTTAGGGCTGCTCAATGGAACCCTCTTAAATAATCTTATGATTTTTCCATGAGTTGGCGCTTTTTATTTGAAATTTGAGCATTTGTCCAAACATGGGTTGAAAAGTTCATATTCGAGTTGTAATGAGCTGTTAGAAATGTAGGCTGAAGTAGTAGTTTTCCTCGTGATCCAGCAGAGGGTGCTCTAACACGTCACTAGCTTGACCTGTTGCATACCCTAATGAGCTATCAGTAAATTAAGTTTAATGTGCTAATTTGTTAAAATGGTGGACAATAGCGCGGAGATGACTTTGTAAAAAGGCAGTTGTCTTTAACGACAACAAATCTGCGAGCTCACCTACTAGCTTATGGAACAGTGCCAAATATACAACCTTGTTTGACTACATATTATTCGGCACATTTAGCTTGGCATGCGCAGGACAGGAGTGCGCATTCAAATTAATTTGGATGAATTGCGGGACATTTTGATTCCATTCAAACTTGATGTTTTTTGAAAAAGTGGCAACCCTACCTCATGCCCTGCAATGGTGTCTTTGACTCGAATGACTTGTCCAAACTGAGTTGGTTGAAAATAAAAAGCACATTTTTGATGTGTGCCATAACCGCAAGTAAAAGAAAAAGTAATAAAAGTGATCAAAACTACAAGGCATTGCATCCGTTTTTAAATCCCACTTAGCTCCTTAAAATGAGGCCAAAGCTAAGCGACAACACAATAAATACAAATTTAATTAAATATGAATTAAATAAAAATTGCTGCATCCGAAATGTTACTATTAAGTATGTTTTATTGTATTTGCTCGATAAAGTGCCCTCAAACATTTCAACGATGGAATGAAATATAGAAAGTGGTGTGGCAAATACTACTTTATGCTAACGATACCTCAATCACACTCTATAGAAGCAAAAATTCCATTTGTACAAAACTACATGTATCCGTGGTTACGCAAAACAATGATTATAAACGCCGAAATCTAAACTACAGCTCAAAGCAATACAAATAAACACAAAAAGCAAATGATTTGAGTCTGTGAGGATGCACCTTCCACAGAAGAATGGACCAGCAGAGTAAAGGGCGTGTATGCGATAAGTGAAATTTACATAAACATTTGTTAACAGTGGCACTCACTTTCTACCAATAATTCTAAAGCAAAACTTAAAAATGAATGTTTATGTTGCGTATCATTTTCCACATATACACTCATCAAGCACTTTATTAGGAAAACCTGCACTATCTAATGCAATCCAATACAACAACAGTGCATTTTACTGAGAAGAGTTCCTATTATTTTATCCAGGCCATTTACGTACATTAGGCTGACATAATATTAGAAAAACTTTTAATATTATGCACTGTTGTTGTATTGGATTGCATTAGATAGTGCAGGTTTTCCCTAATAAAACTCCAGTACAACACCAACACCGTCACTACAACCTCAGTAATAAACATTAAGTTGAGTTATTAACTTTCAGATGATGTGGACAAAAACTCAAAATGTACAAGCTTCATAAACATAGAATTCATGGCAGAACTGTTGGATTGGATTGTATAAGATTGCACAGGTGTTCCTAATGAAATGCCTGGTGTTCTACTAGCATAACAGAAAGAATATACTGTCCATTAACAGTACATTACATTTACAATATATACTGTACATAACAGGATTCAGGCTCTTCACATGACGCTGTTTTGTTGTCACAGCAGTAAGTGACTGCTTGTCACTTAAAGGCAGCAGAAAGTAGCAACATATAATCTAATGATATGATTGATTCTGTTATTGACCATGCATCAAGCTGGAAAGTGCTGCTAGACAGCTTCAAATACTTCAGTCCTCCTCACACTGTTAACCTCCCGCTCAGTAAACTGAGCTTCTGGCTCAATAAGGTTTCCTTTATAATCGACTGAGCTGACAAGTGCAGCAATAAACCACACAACACAGTAATGTAACCCCCGAGAAAAAGAGAAAAAAAAGGCTTAAGCTTGCATTGCTCATACGGATTTAACTCATGGAAGAATAGTAGCAACGTACAATCACAAGCTGGTGTCTGACATCTTAGCTACTACTGTTGTAAACCAACCAACCAGTCTCACACTCATGGCCAGATCCACCATACAAGCAACTTCTTAAGTGCCCAGGGGCCCCCTGAGCAGACAAAGGCCCCTGAATGATAGTCAGGCTCTACAGGAATACAACACAAGGCTTGACCCAGTCTCTTGATCACTGTCGGAAACCTAGTAAGGAGTTACAAAGGTTCCACCTGACAGCAGTGTTATCCAATCAGAATAAAATAAAAATAAAACATAAAAATGTTTTGGGGACATGAGCTTCAGTGCCCAGAGGCCCCTGGGGGTACTAATGCAACCTGTTTCACACTGTTTCATTACACTATTAACCGCAGTAGCTGTTTAAGATTCATAGACTTACCTGAGCTGTGTGATGAATTCATGAAGGTTGAACCTGGACGTCCCTCTCCAAGCCTTCCTTCTTAATGTGGGTGTGTGTGCGTTAGTGTTAAAGTGGGTCCTCAGAGTCAGCCATGTGTTGGTGGACAGATGATGGACAGGCAGGCAGATGAATCACACTGTCTACTTAATGTTGGCTTTTCTATAAAGAAAAAGAAAGAAAATTGAGATGTAATTTACCCACAGAGATCCTAGCAGGTTCATCTTACATACACTATATAGCCTTTATAAAAATGTACTGACAGTAATAATGAGATCATAATGCCAACTAGCTTTCAGCCTATAGTAGTGATATAATTCAGTGTTACTTCCAAGCATTGAATTCTTTGTGAAATTACAAGTAGTGTTTTTAAAAAGTCCCGCTCACAACAGCTGCTCCTGGTGGAGCTGAGGATAATGTTAAAGAGCAGCTCTGTCCATCTCTTTATTGGATTTGGGGACATTTACACTCCTGCGACACCAGCCAAACTCATTATCTGAGCTAGCTTTTAGTTTACCAGGCACGTTAGGACAGTTGTCTTCTAGAGAACCTTCTCTGTTGTAACACTACTTACACTAGTACTAACTGCACTGCAATACGAGAACTATCTGTTTCTTTATTTCTATGTCTTATACATGGATCATCAGTTGGTGAGGATGCTGACTTTTTGAACTGATCCATGTAGCATCAGGATAAGTATTTTCAGCATGATATAGCCATCGGCTGCCAAGTGCATATTTAAGATCCTTTCACAGGGTTCTTGATTCGAAACAAGTCAGCAAGAACCTGTTATCGAAGGACTCATGTGGAGTTAACGTTAGCTTAATTACCTAACATGCTACAGTTCATAAAACATCTAGAACAGCTGTCGAATCAACAGTGGTGGGTTAGAAATGAGAAGCTGCTTGTGCCATTGTTTGAAAAGGTAATATGGATTTCGTGTCACTGAAAAGCTTAGCCCGACAATTTCAATCCCACACGGAAATATTAGGACAAGGTTTGTAAAGCTGATGGCGGTACTGCTGTCCAGCCACCAACATGTGTTTCCTGGTGGCTCCTGGTCCTCACTCACTGTGTTCACGTTACGCTTTCGGACGAGGAAATAACGGAGGGGGAAACGTGCTTAACGAGTGACCAGCTTTCCATTGTGGAATCCCACAACTTCCAGTAGAGTCAAAGGCTTAGAAGAAAAGGTTGCTCATCCATACTAATTGATCATTTACTCTGTCTGTTTAACATTTATTCTATTACACATACCTACTTTCTCAAGGCTGTATCTCTATTGTGTAATTGCTACAGCTGCTAAAGTGTAATGTAATCACTGATTGCTTATTCAAACTATTTTCTCAGTCTCATAAATTCAACTGTAGCTATTTGTTTAATAACTGCAATACTCTCCACTACAATTTCCTGTAAATGTATATTTGTTATATTCTAATAATTCTTTATCTGTTTAATTACCTTGTAGTCTGTACTGTGTTTATATTTGAGTCTGATGTGATTGTATCTAATGTTTTGTTAGTTTTTGTAACATTTTACTAAATAAATGAGCTGGATTTTTTTTATAACTTAGACATTATAACTGTAACTTATAACCTTGTCTTCATTTCAGAGTGATCCCTCCCTGTGTTGTATCCTGAACAAACATTCAGGAATTACATCACATGAAGGAAACAAGCTGCTCTTTCTGCAGCTCCCTGATCCTCTGGCGCCACCTTATGGTCTTATCTTGACACAGTCTGCTGTATGTGTGTGTGTGTGTGTGTGTGAGTGTGAGTATGAGAGAGGAAGAAGAGAGGAACAGGATGCGCAGAGAAACGTCACACACGCACAGTCCGACATCCTGAATAATTGTCTGGAGTGAATCTCAGAGGACTGTTGGGTGTGCGGACTTGTGTGTGTGTGTGTGTGTGTGTGTGTGTGTGTGTGTGTGTGTGTGTGTGTGTGTGTTTCTGTGTGTTTCTGTGTGTTTGTGTGTCAGAGATGAGGCTCAGGCTACTTAGTTGTAATAATAATGACCCACATTTACAGGTAACTGGTTAACATGTTTGCTGAACTGGTTGCAAGTACAGTAAACTGGTCTATGGTTTCTTTGCATAGTAAACTGGCCTACAGTCCAATACAACAGCCTGCAAAAGATCTTATATTTACTGCATACTGTGATACAATGACCTCCTCACGCTTCCTGGTCGGACACTTCCTGTGAACATTCTGAACTCAAACTAACAAACACTACAAAAATCAGCAGGATCCAATTATTAAAAAAAACCAACAAACACATTTCATTTACAATTTTACTGTTTTGATTGACTCACAGCACTCACTGCATGTTTTTTTAAGTAGACAGCTGTTTTCATTTTACTTTTGATAAACTTTTTTCCTCTTATTTTTTTTTATTTTATTTTACTTTTTATTATAAATCCTTAATGGGGTTTTTTTGAAAACATTTTTATTCTCATTTTTTATTTTATGTAATTGTTATTTTAGATTTTTATTATAAATCCGTCCTATTATAAATCTTTTTTAAATTTCTATCAGCTTGTCAATCAGCTGTGAAGCACTGTAAACTGCATGAACCTGTATGAAAGCTGCTATATTAATAAAGTTTGATTGATTGATGTATGTTAACAGTAACAGTATCATCCAGTTTAAACAGACTGCAGGTGCATTTAGTTAAATAAAAATACACTGAAGGACAGTGCGGTTGGTTGTGAAGGTGAAAGCAGCCTAGAACTGTAAATGCAAATGCACACTGTATACTTATCAAGCTAAACTTTCTATACATTTATAACGAGAACTAGCCTGCATCCCACAGGAGCATCTATTTTACTGGCTCTGCTCCAGCTGGCCTTATGCTGCCTTTACAGTATTTGGCTCCTCTCCAACTATGCTAAGTCCTGAGACAAGTCACAGGAAGTCAGTGTCACTACAGCAAACCAGCTGGGTGCCGTGGTAACAGTGTCAGGGCACAGATAATGGGATGAAACGCTATGTGTGTGCGTGTGTGTCTCTCTGCATGCAGACAGTACTTAAGTTATACAGCTAGCTAGCAGCCACAAACTAACATGCTGGCCAGCTTCTCATTAACCTAATGACATCTATACACATGCAAGAAAGAGAAACAAAAGACGAAAGAAAAAGAAAGACGGTATAATCAAAAAATAGAATAGAACAACACTTGAGTCATGTGTCTCTCTGCTTTTCTCTGGAACAAGTTCACAATGTTGCCAAAGCATCAAAAAATATAAATCTCTCTCTCTCCCTCCCTCTGCCGCCTCCTCCTCCTCCACTTCACACCATAATTTCCTAAAATACCTGGCCCCTCCCATTCTGGAGAGGAGCAGGAAGTGCTGCCTGGCAACCAGGGAGCTGGCTGCCGTGGTAACGATTCACCTGAGCACCTCTTCCCTAAACAAACAGCAAGTGTGAGCGAGGGACAGAGAGAGAGAGAGAGAGAGAGAGAGAGAGAGAGAGAGAGAGAGAGAGAGAGAGAGAGAGAGAGAGAGAGAGAGAGAGAGAGAGAGAGAGAGAGAGAGAGAGAGAGAGAGAGAGAGAGAGAGAGAGAGAGAACGGGATGTGGAGTCAAAGTCATAGCCTCTTCCAGTATTTGTCTCCTTTTCTTGCTTGTTTTCCATTACACACACAAACACACACACACACACACACACACACACACACACACACAAACAGTTTGTTAACCCTGAGATGAGGGAAACTGGGTTTTACGGTTCCAGAAAGAGAGCTAACCTAAACTTGGGTTCAGTTACCATGGCAACTGACTCTGTGACGCTAACCTGCTCTCTGGCAGGTTATCTTCAAATTTTCAACAAAGCCTGAGTTTCTCTCCGTCTCCTCCCTCTTACAGAGCCAGAAGCTGTTTCATTTCCCCGTTCATTCGTTGTGTATCAAAGTGCCTCTAGAAGCACACTGATTGGCTAAAGTTTACTGTTAAATCTAAATCCTGGTTGGATATTTGTTTGTCATTTCTTTGAACAGCATTTGCTCATACAAGACAGCTATCAGCTTGTCAGAGCAGTTCATTGCACATAATGTGTCATCTCAGTTTAAATGTAAGGAAATCAGTATGAAGCTTTGACGTAAAGGATCAATGACACTAATGGAGCATCATTCATATAATACTGGAGATGATGTGTTAATATTTATGAGTGTGCAGGATCACTGAACACTGTTGAACCATCATACAAACAGATGTGTAATACATTTTAAATCTACAGTATTTTAACCTTGACACCTTTTCAAGTGCAAATCAGTCAACACATGATTACTGGAACTCTTCTTTAACTAGATTTTTCATCTTCAGCTGCTGCCTCCTGTGATTTGCCCCCGTCAGACTAAAGCTGAACAAATATATGTCAAATAATAAAAATACAGCCTGATTCTACTTTATAATCCATGAAAGAAAAGCACGTCTGCATCGTACACATACTGATGCACTAACATCTCTACGTACACTAGAATAAAATGGAGGCTCTGCCTTTTATTTACCTGTTGCCATGGCGATGATGGCTTTTCTTTTCTTTTTTTTTTCATTCATTGTGCACGCGGTTACCTCACAGTGAACATGCGCAAGAGTTGGTTGAACTGACTGATCAGCTGTTGTGGAAGTTCAGGGTTACACCACCTGGCTCTCTCTCTCTCTCCCTCCCTCCCTCCTGTTCTCTTGTCCAGCTGATTCAAGGAGAAAGGAGACAAATGCGCATATTGCAGCAAACACACACACGCAAATGCACACACACACACACACACTGTCCTAACAGAAGTGACATCAGGCTCGCATTTTAAAGATTATGTTTATATGCAGGGCTGCAATGACTAGTCAGTTTATCATCAGAAAATGAATCAACAACTATAATCAATTCATCATTTTTCATAGAAAAAAAAATTGGATTTGGTTCCAGCTTCTCTAATGTGACAATGTGCTGCTTTTACACGTCTTCATTTTATCACAAAATGAATGTAAAAATGAATTTATTAAGAACCTGAAGTTAAATTCAACATCTTTAGGTTTTAGAGTGTTACTGGAACAAAACCAGACATGTGACAATGTATTCTAGGGAGGAAAACCAAAGGACTACTACAATACTCACATATGTTTAGTATGTTTTAAGACTTACTGGTCTTTGTAATCATTCCTCCTCTCCACACACTGGCTGTGAAGTCGCCCCATTCCTAGAAATGGGTGACAAAATCCCTCATCTTTTACAAATGCATTCAAGTTCATCCAAAGCTTAATGAGGCTTCGGCACTCTGAGCCAAATGAGGCGGCTATCTCCTTCCCGGTAGTGTCGTGGAGGTTTATTGCTATAGGATTATTGTCAACCTACATCTGAGTATCACTAAGCATTCCTCTGCTGCGCTCAGCAGGGAAATGCTATCCAGGAAAATGCTATCTAGAAATTAAAAGACTGGGCTAAAGTCTAGACTAGGCTATTTCACTATTTGTCCCTTTTTCTTTTTTTTTTTACAGTGCGGTGAAATTAGGAAGCCATTATTAAAAGAAGACTTTGTTTGTCAAAGTATTTCCAAGATAATGAACTCTGACACTTAAAATAGAATAGAAGTCGGCCATGGTAAAAAAAAAAGAATCTGGACACTGGAGGTAAGAGTCAGTGGCCTGGCCCTTAAAGCTCTTACGTAACTAATGGAGCAACCTTTGATTTGAAGTCTGACCTCTGGGCTTTAGCAAAAACCTCAGTCCATGATAGAGCCACAAATCCCTCTCCTCAGTCCTTCAGACCAGACTATCAGCAGCTGGAATGATGTGAGGGTCGAGTGCTGCAGGGAGGAGGTATTAAACTGGAACGGCGCCCCGTTCATTGCTAAGGCAGTTGATTACTGGCACGTATGCTTCAAAATGTTTGTCAGGCGTCCAAATTTTTTTTTTTTTTGGGGGGGGGGGGGGGGGCGCTGACTCCTTGTGTAGTTGTAGGTAGTGTACCAACCGCCAGAATGATGCAGCTGGCCGCGACCTTTTGCTCTATAGTGGTTGTAACGGCTCAAACTGTGATATAACAAAGAGTCATTTGGGAGACAAAAGCTCTCCAACATCTTGAAGAACATATCTATCTATCTATCTATCTACCTACCTATCTATCGATCTACCTACCTATCTATCTACCTACCTATCTATCTAACTACCTACCTATCTATTGATTTACCTATCTATCTACCTACCTATCTATCTACCTACCCATCTACCTACCTACCCATCTACCTACCTATCTATCTACCTACCCATCTACCTACCTACCTACCTACCTACCTATCTATCTACCTACCCATCTACCTACCTACCTACCCATCTACCTACCTACCTACCTACCTACCTACCTACCTACCTACCTATCTATCTACCTACCTATCTATCTACCTACCTATCTATCTATCTACCTACCTATCTACCTACTTACCTACCTACCTACCTATCTATCTGTCTATCTATCTATCTATCTAATCTAATTACCTGGGTATATAATGGTTTGGTACCTCAAAAAAAATCAAATCAAAAAGGTCAAATGTTAGCAGACTCGCTTTTCAATGAATTTGTAATTGAACATTTGGTTGTCGTATGTATCGTATGTTTGGTTATGTTTTATGTCAACAGTGACTAAGACAAAGCAGGAATATTCAGATAGTTTATTTCAGTGTGATTTTTCATTTATTTTTTATTATTAACTTATCTGTCTGTGTGTGAAATGTTCAAAATGTACGATTCTTTAGAGTCTACAGTGCAGTGTTGCCTTCCATTTGCTTGTTTTGTCCAAACTACGGTCATAAATCTTTAAAAAAAAACAGCTAATTCTCACATTTAAGAGGCTTGAATAATGACAAAAACAATTAATTATCAAAATTGTTGCCAGTTAATTTTCTAACATTGATTAATCAACTAATTGTTGCAGCTCTATTTTTATGTAAGGAGCTGAAATTAAAGCAAACAGAAAAAAGTTAAACTACGTCCACACTAATACACAGAAATACCTCAAAATGTACTGTGCAGTAAATCTCTGTGTGACTTCACAGAGTGGAGATTTTTTATACTGAATCAATAATCAATCAGTCACAGTTGAAGCATATTCTACATACTGAACTGTGCTTTTGTTTCTCTTTGATATGTGTGCTGCATCTCCAGAGCAACAAGTCGCGGCGTGTATGATATGTATACCTCTCGTGTGTAGTGCCATTGAGGCGGGCCTGGTGGATGAGTACTGAACAGTAAAGTAACACTGTGGAAATCCCCGACCAGGCTGTCATCTGTTAGCTCCCCGTGTTAGCTAGCCATCACGAAGCCTTCTTTACCAGCTTCTACACGGGCGGCCCACAGGAACCCCGGAGGTGTGAGGTGCTGTGTGTCAGACACAGAGGCCGAAAACATCCACCCACTACACTGAGAACCATCAGCTGTAAAGTTACTGTATTTGCAATTAAATTCACCCTAATACCCAAAATATTGGTTCCTCCTATGCTTGTGGTTTAGTTACAAGACAAGCTATGATGATTGAACTGTGCTCTAGCTGAAAATGAACAGCTGATTAATCAATTAGTCGATCATCAAAAAAATGAACTGGCAACTTGTGCTTGGGAAATGGTGGTGGACATTTTTCACCATTTTCTACATGATTGGATAATTAGTCTTCATTAGTTGCAGCCCTATACTAACCCCAGGTGATGTAGCTTAAGGATATACATTCCAACAATTAACATTAGGCTAAAGCTCTTTTTACTAATACAGGATGGATTTAGGCTTTGTTTTCATTGGCTAAACTGTGATTGTAGGCATTTCTAAATGTGTACTATGCAGCACGATTTGTGGGTTGGTTTATTCAAAGTTGGTACCTCCTCTCCAGCCCAATGAGCAATTGAGAGAAGGAGGGAGCAGCAGGTGAGAACAAAGCCATAAATCAAAGTAATAAAACAGACCTGCTACTCTTTAAAAATCCATGACACACAGACAGAGAGCAGAGCGGAGCAGAGGAGAGAAGACAGAGATGGCGATGTAACCTGGTCGCTATGATACCAGTCCAGACCACACACCCTGCACGCTGTTATTGGCTGCCGGCTACACGCCCAACGGCCCAATGGTTGACACCCAGAAACGTCCCAAACACACCAAAATAATAAGAAAATACAAGCAGAGAGCAGGATCTATGTAGATAAACACACCACCACACACTTCTGGTGAGTCATAAGTGATGATTGAGAGGGATTCTTTTTGTATGAATCTATATGTAGTTTTTAAGGAAAATCCTGCATAGTGTGCATTTAAAGCAGCCTCACAGCAGTGGATAACCAAGCTGACCACAAAACGTGACTTCTCCTCCTCAACCAAGCTGTGTACATGCAGTGAACATAAATTCCATTTTGAAAGTATTGCTATGCTCAGCTTTTCATACTTTTTTTTCAGTTTTAAACAGCTATGTGGTTTGGGGCCCGAAACTTTTTGTCACCCAGATTAGCATAGCCTGCTATTGTTTAATAAAACAGTGACATTTTTAGCACTTTTTTTTTGTTAGTGGATGAATTTCAAATATTGCAAAGGGGGAATGGTAAAAGACAAAGCCACAGTAAACCAGTCAAACCACAAAACCTCCTACAAAATATGAAGAAACGAAGGACATGGATGACTGGTACAATTTCAAACGAGGATTAGTCAAACTGATCAAAATCACAGGGACTTGCTAACTGATACTTTTGTTGTCTGCCTATCTAACCCAAAGGCTGGCCTCCTTTGTATCATATGATGCTGCCTTTACTGAAAATTCCAACAGGTGATTATGACAGATCTAAAAAGGTGGAACTAAACTATGAGGGCAGTCTACAGCGCACACAGGCTAGAGTTATCTTGGGCCGTGGCTGAAATCACCCATTTACTATATGGTGCCCAAACTTACCCTCCAGCATTTAATTTGAATGTCTGAATGCCGAGTGTGTAAATATCTCCACTATATATAGACCTCAAATATTTCACTATGGAACGGAAAAAAGTAGTGTCCATGTCATGTACACTTCTTGCTGCTAACAATCCCACAATGCAATGCTCCACATTTTAAAGATGTGAAGACCGGCAAACAACTCTACAGCTGATGGTGGTGATACAAAATGATGACGATTAGTGTCCGAAATCTTGATTTGCTGCTCACTATTGAATGAACTATTTAGTGTTTATTATATATGGAGTAGTGAATAATGGAGTGATATCAGACATAGCCATGGAGTTCTTCCTGTAATAACTAAATAAAGACAAAAATGATGTATACTGTGAACTTTCTTCTTCTTCTTCGTTAGCGAAGCAGAGCAGCAAACTCCGGCAGTAACAAACGAGACCGGCTCTGAGGTAAAGAAAATAGTTCTGTGCTCACCTCAAAAAACCCTGCACCCACGCAGTGTGTTAGACAGTGTCTTTACCCGCAGAGAGGCTGCTCTCCACTGCTGGAGTCGTGACGTTACTACTAACACAGCGGAGCACCCTGCCTTCCCCCTCAGTTGATTCTCATACAGAAAGGAGACTGTAAGATACTTTTGAATTAACTTATTCATTAATGCAGTTAACTTCTACATTAAAAAGACAGTGGAGCATTTATCTTACCTGCCAGTTCTGCTTCATATTGTACTTCAGTGGAATAAGGGCATTAGTGTACTGAAGCATCAGACTGAAAATGGTGCAACCTTTTCTATTCATTCAAATTAGCTTTTGATCAAGAATCGGCACCGAAGTATCGTGATAGTATTGAATTGGTAGATAAGCCTTGAAAGATCAATAACGTCATTTGTCACAACCTTCATTTGTCATCTTTTTGTTCCATCTTGGTATAAAAATTAAATCCCAATGGACACTTTTTTCCATCGAATAATTAATGTAAATAATAATTATTTTTTCACTTGAGCGCACAACACTCGTTTGACTTTATTACACTTTTCTCTCAATAACCTGGGCGGTTGTTTGGTTGGTTGGTTGGTTAAACGTTACATGGCAACTTCCATTACATGCTTTTTTTCTTTTACTTTATGTGAATAGATGATGACAGATGCTGATTGTTGGGTGTTTGCCATTCAAGTGGGAGTAACAGTTGCAAATACGTGTATGTCATCATCCTGTGCACACTCTTTACAACAAAAAAAAAATTGGGCTGGTTTGACAAGAGAGTCAACTGTAACAAAAGACATGGTCGATTTGCAGCATGGGTTTTTTTTTTTTTTTTTTTACCATCATCTACCTCTTTGGCATCCTCTCTGTCTAATTTATCCTAGATAAAACATAATCACCATAACCGCCACATATTTGTGGTATTTTTGAGGGGCAATTCAAAACATGACAAAGTCGCTTTTTGGGTCTTTTTTTGTGTGCCTCATTCTAGTTATAACCCAGGTAGGTGGCATACATGTGCCAGACAACATCGCAGTCCAACGCAGTTTGACAGCAAAACTGACACAACAGAACAAGGATATTTTTAAGCTGGCTTGACCACATGTAGAACAATACAGAGGCGACGCCATAAAGGTAAGAGCTTGCCATAATTCATGCTGGGTGTTAAAACCTCCATCATTTGTCCTCACTGACATCGCAATTCCAAGAACAGTCCTGAAAATGCTGGACAGCTTCAGAATTTGCAATGTACCTGTATGCCAGGACCTTCATCCATAACTGTGTATGTATATTGCAATATGTTACATAATAATGATGTCTTACTTCTATTGTAATACACTGGGGTTTGATGCCACTTTTTAAGCTTAGAAGGTGGGAGTTGCAGGCGCTGGTGTTTGCTGCTGGTAGGTCATTTACTTTCATATTAGGTCATTTGGTTGGATGTTCTTTACTGGTAACAACAGGAGAGTAAATGCTGTCTAACCATCAGTACATTGCTGTCTGTTCTCTGTTAGCTTCAAGCTTGCACTACAGAAGGTAGCTGGTTAACTTTTGGCTCCTAAACTAAGTTATTGGTTGTACCTTAGTTAAGTTAGCAGCTAGCTATTAACTTAACTTCTAGTACACAAGTGGCTGTGAGTGAAGTGTTACCTGTTCGGTGGCTAGTTAGCTGTTTTATCTCTCAGCTTTACGTCCTTTAGCTAGCTATACTCACTCTGCAGCCGTTAACTGTCTGTCGGTAGATATACCCTTCTTGCACGGTGACACACGCACGCATACATATACACACACACATACACAGACACTCACGTAAACCTCACGGTACCGTGGATGTCGGCGGCTCCTCCTGGAACGAGTATTAGCCGCAGAGGTCGCTTCCTCCCCGGCTTTGGTTTCCGCTGAGGCTCGGTGTGCGCCCCGTAGAGCTTCTCTGCGCCTTTATTTCACATGAAAACGGGTGTTTTAACAAGAAGGACGCGTCTCGCCTCCTACCGTTTCACCTCCTCCATATTTACAGTCTCTCTCTCTCTCTCTCTCTCCCTCTCTCTCTCTTTCTCTCTCTCTCTCTCTCACACACACACTCACTCTCTCTCTCTCTCTCTCTCTCTCACTCTCTCACTCCCTCCCTCACCACCAACAACAACATTATTGACGTCCTCCTCCTGCCACGTGACCAGTCTGCTGGGGCTAAAAATAGACTCAATAGAAACCAATGGAAGCAGACAGACAAGGCAGAGATAGACAGACAGGAGATACGGTTTAGTTAGTCTTGCGTGTTAAACTTCACCTCACTATAATGTTTCCTACTTACTACTCTGTTGACTTGGTCCAACTGCTCAATGTCCACCCTGGACACTGGAAGACTTTCAAGAATATTCCCCAGTCATTTACGCAAGTCATTCAGCACCAAGTAGTCGATTAATCAAATGGTAATACAAGCAGTTTTAATAATTTTAAAGTTTTTTTGTGCATCATTTTGGCCCAACATCAAGCTTTTCAGCCCTTAAATGTGACGAATTTCTTCCTGTCTATTACCAATAGGCCTACTCCATGTCTTTACCTCTCATTTATTCCCATTAGGCTACATTCATTCCCCACAGATAAGCATGAAAAATATAGCTACCAAGAGGGGGGTTCAACAACATCCTCATTCCACATTCCAAAATCCTCAAAGAGATTTATTATCGTCTAGATTAAAAGATATTTTGTTTGACACACAATAAAAAAGCCGTTTTGCAAGTTGCAACACTAATTATAAATCCATATAGACAATTGTGTGACTTTGATCTTGTTTCTTGGTAAAACACCAGCATTAGTATCAATGCTTTTTTTAATATGAACAATAAATCAAAACTACATCAATAAAGGCATACCAGCTTAACTGATAATAAAAATGTAAGTCACATAGACTAAAGGAGCATTAAAGCACAAGATATTACATTTTTGCTACCATCTTTGTTTGGATTAGGACCAAGAGACACAACTTGAGTTAAAAAATCCTGCATAAGGTGGACTATTGTTCACCCAGATGCTTAGAGTCTGTGAGGTTTCTAGAAACACCTTCAGAACAGCTGTAACTATTCAAGAGACCTTCTGGGTTTTTCACACCTCAATAAATCTTTGAGGTCTGAAGGCAGACAAAGCAAAACTGGACTGAACTGAATGGAGTATCCAAAGAGTACTGAGCAGAAAACCAGGGCTAAAATACTAAAAAATGAACTAATGAGGGGATGGGAACAGGTGATTAGAAAGAGAACAGGCAAGGAGGTGATTGGCTAGGGAATACACTGGGAGCGGTAAGGACTAACGAGGCAGATACAGGGCAGGTGTAAAGGGAAAACTAGGATGGAAGGAACACATGAACGCAGCAAACTGAAAACCAAAAAATCCCAGTAATAAAAACAAATCAAAAGGTAATCTCTCATACACAAAAGTATTTTCTTATGTACAACTGATGTATTACAGTTTTTCTCAATCACTTTGGTACATTTCTCAAACCATCCTTAACATTTGTAAAGCAGTGAGTGCATTTCTTGAAACAAACCGTACAAACAGCACTGTGCAATTGGATTACCCGCAAAAGCCAAAAACTTTCTCAGAATGCTTAGTTTATCTCCAAAGTCAATACAGACAGAATAAGTCCTTGTGTAATTGTGCACGAACAAGACAGTCAAAATGCTTGTAATATAAAGCATAACAGTAAGTATACAGTAGCAGTATTACAGTACAGTCCACGTTGTTCGACGACATACCTGTCCTGTCTACGAAACCTTTGAACAATTGAGGACACGCCTGTTCTCCCAACATTCGCCTGCACCTGACCAGTCTGGGCCACCGTGAGGCCACGATTGAAAAACACTTACTCCTCTTCTTCCCAGCTGTTGACCCTGTTCATTTCCTTGTTGTTCTTCCGTTGCCAGAAATTGTAACACTGTGTTAGGTTCTGTTTATGAGCTATTTTAGAGAACTGGTTGATCATTAGTTAATCTAACACTTCATACATTCCACTTGTCCACAAGTCAAGGACAATTCAGGACACATTTTCATAAAAAAGTCCATTAAAAATATATAGAAAATATGCTTGACCGATTATGACAACTGGTTCAACCATTTTGCATGGGATAACTAATGCAATGAACTAATGCCTAGATGTCTTGGGGGTACGATTATTTAACAGAGTACCAGTATAACACATTTTGATCAACATGACATAAGCACAAGTAACTGCATGATGTTGAGGTTGAACAGGTATTTTTTTAGAATTTCCGTTCCAAAGCAACTGAGAAAAACTGTAAAACACCAGCGGGGAAAAAAAGGCAAAATAGTCTCTTAATCGTTTGTTTGTGGGGATCAGTAACTCAGAGGGCAGGTATTTAAAAGAAAACATGATTATCATCACAAGACTGGGGTTTCTGAACCGGGAGTCTCTTAAATTCAAAGAGACAGAGAGGGAGAAATGGGGTGAGGAAGCACAGGTGAGGGGAATGAGGTGACGTCTTGGAGAGAAGTCTGAGGGCATTTGGTGACCTGGTGGAGAACAGCAGGTTTGGGGAGTAGAAAGAAGGACCATGAGAGAGGGACTGAAGAGCAGATTGTGAAACCAGTAGTAATTTTTTAGAAAAATCTTATTCTCATATCGTTGACTTAAAGTCGTGGTACGAGCCCCTGGGCCCCACACACCCCGGGTGCTACAAAAGCCCCATGTTTACTATGTGACAAATGTTTTTTAGGGTTCTGATAAATTGTAACTGTTTGGGAATATGGGAATATGCAGAGGCATAATAAGGGCCTTAAGGTGGAGCCTGCTTACTTGATCTTTAGGCACAGTCCTTAAGAAGGTCCAATTTTAGGACCTTCATTACCCTATTCCAAAATAAATGTGTTTATGTGTAAATTTACCACATAGCAAATGTAGAGCCAGGTAATAGCTAAGTACTACCTGTAGACATTACAAAGAGAGTGGGAGGAAGGAGGGTTTGAGTAATGGGGCCTCAGCGGGTCATTTTTTAGCTCGGGCCCCTTTGCAGGTTAATCCAGTCACAGCTTTTAATTGTTGTATAACCAAATATGGAGTATTTGCCACTTTGGGAGGGTTTTTTAACCAAGCGAGCAACTTAAAGACAAAATAAATGATTCATCTAAAAAAAGAGAAAAGAAAATCAACACACTGTCAGCAATGAAAGCAAGGTGCAAATCCCAGGGAGCCTGCATCCAGGTAGAAACCTACGCTATGCATTCAAAGGTCACGTCGACTTGACTGCCGGGCTGCCTGTTGAGATCAGAAAATGTTGTGCACATTCACAACGGCTAACAAAGAGGCTGGGAGGGAGAGAAAGAGCCTGTTTGATACCGTATGTATACTCACAATGGAACGATGACATAACATATTATTCACAACGCCAACAGTAAACACACTGCTGACAACCAATGTGTCTAAATATATTGTAGATATATGACAGAAAACCCATTGGAATATTATATTGGAATATTGGTGTTTCTGGTGTTGCTGTAATGTGATTACCATTGGATTAACCTTTTAGGGGGATTCTATTGACCCATGCCCCACACCCCTACCGCTACTGTCTATGCCATATAGGTTTTCAAAGTAAGAGATGGTCCTCCCCAGGAAGGCTCTAAACAGTTTCAGGGGAGACTCAGTGAACAGAACTGAAAAAATATCATATCAGTTATCATAGGAGATTGTGTAGAATAGCCTAAAGACATCATTTTGGGGAATTTTACTGTTTTTCTCAGTGTCAAAAACAACTAAATGCCTTAGAACAGACTTTCTTTTATGTATTTAATATAGTCTAAAGTCATGTCAAACAGCAATATCAAGCTATCTTGCCCAATTGTTGAGTGTCTATGGGATCAAATAACATAATTATGATGTTTTAGGCATCAAGGAATTGAGCGAAACTAAGCAAGTAAACTAAGCGGAGTTGTAGGGGCACCTTTTTCCAAGCTTTGTCTGAGAGAAGACCCATAGTCTAGTATCCCATAGTCCAGTAGTCCTACTTTGTAAACCCCGTTTCTATGCAACATGTGCAATTACATGTATTAAACCCAGGAATATGAAACATATTAGCACAAACTGACTTCTTAAGTCAAAATCATGTTAATGATCAATCATCTTAAATCATGTTAGTTGAGATCCAGATTTAGTTCTGTCGTAGTATATTTAGAAAGAACTGAAGGGTCATATCGGATGCCAGATTTCCATTATTTAACAATGGTATCCACTTTTCTAATCTACAGTTTCACTCGGAGGAACACTTGAATCTTTCCCGGCTGTATCGTCATGAGCAACTGTGTCGAAAATAATTCTGGTCACTGAGAAAAAGTCAAAGGGTACAAACTGTGCACCAAACAAGCCTTTGCTAAGAAACAAAAATAGGCTTCATCATGGAACAGAGCCTACTGAAACAGTAGTGCGGTGGGACTTCAGCTCCATTTGGGAATGATCCCATGGGGTTTGGCGAAACTGATTTAAAAATATCTTTAATTGTGATGCACGCAGGTAAAATAAAATAACTGTCAGACAATGGCAAGATTCGAGGTGGAAAAAAAGCACTTTGAATAGAATTCTTGTTTACAATGTAGGGAGAGGAGAAGAGGAGAGGAGGAATCATAGTTGACGCTATAAATATTTTCACTCCTAGCACAGATACAAAGAGAGGAGGAGGTGGAGGGAGTAGAAAAAGACTAGGATAGGGAAAAAAGGAGGGAGGAACGAAAGGAGAAGGCAAGAGAGAGAGAGAGGAAAAAGGTGGGAGAATGCGACAGAAGCAGGGACCTTGGAGAAGAGATGAGGGGGGAGGAAAGGAAGTAAGGGGGTGGAAGGATGGGGGGAAAAAAGGAAGATAGAGGAAAGATGCAGGGAAGGAAAGGAAAGGAGAAATATTCTGCATGAACAGAGGATAGGAAGAAGAAGAGCGGTGGAGGTGGAATGAAAGGACAGAGAGAGAGAGAGTGAGCGACAGAAATAGAGAGAATGAGAGAAAGAAAGGGCTATTCTGGTAATGATGTTGTTGCCATGGAGACGCTGTCCTCAGTCAGACTACTCCACAGGTGCCTCGTGGGTATTTTTAAAGGACTTCGCTGATTGGCTGAGGTCTTTGGCACAGAAGGCTATTGATTGGTTGACAGAGGTGAAAGTCAAAGGTCATCTCATTGTATCCCATTACCCTCCAAATGCTTTCTCATCTCCTCCTGCTTCCCATCGCAGTTAAACAGTACAATGTGTTGTGTTTAAAGCAAAACCTCCTGACTCACCTGCTGTTTATCCTGTGAAAACAGACAGAGATGCCTAAAAGGGTAACTGCACTCAAATTCTGCTTTAAAAAATGCAATAGAGGAGAGCAGGGGAACGAGTGTAGAAGACGTGGACCCGTGGCTACATAGTGGTTGGTGTGAGGGGTGCAGGGACACTGACTGACCATTGCTCAGTGTAGCATTAATAGCAATATAGAGATGGCAGTAAAGCTAAATGAGGAGCCAATATCAGACTCTCCACTCTCTCAAATCCAAGCAGACTAATACAGTATAAGATCGTTTTGAGCAGAAAAAGCAGTTTTTACATTATGATTGTTTACAAAATCACTTGTATTAACATCATATACAAACACAAAGCTTCATAATAATGTGTACAGCACAATAAATAGTATATAGCTCCTCTTTAAAGCAGCTATAATCAATATTTTTTAAATTAACATTCAATCACATGACTGTCAACCAATCACTACAAGCCGCTCCTTTCACATACTCATAAAGGATTATCACCAATCCCTCGTTCATTCATTGATTTTTTTGTTTTCAGTTCGGTTGTTACCAAAATGCTTGAACCCTGACCCTCACAATAAAACACCTTTTAGTCTGCTCTTCTGTTCACTAAAGGCTAACTGGTGCAAGGTGATATAGGGTGGACACATTTAAACCAGTTCTTTGAGGTCATTTTGTTCCTCTTTTGGGTCCGCAGCTTTAATGCAACAGTAATGTCTCTCACTGTTCTCATCAGTATTGTTTTCAGACATAGTTGCATTCAATGAAAAAGCTCCGAAAGCTCACTGTAACATACTTACCCGGCATCAAACAGCAGACTTGTGGAACACGTAGCAGTTAAAGAGCCAGAGCTAAAACAAGAGTGAATACTGGACTTATATTTACCAGAACATTGCTCCAAAAAAATGTCCCCTCTAAATAGGCAAATGTTATGCATGTAATTGGACTATTGCTTTTATTCTACAAGTCACATTTACTCATTCACACACACACGGCAAGGGCTGCTCATCAGGAGCAATTTGGGGTTCAGTATCTTGCCCAAAGACACTTGGACATGCAGATTGCAGGAGCCAGGAATCAAACCGCCAGACATCCGATTAGTGGACGACCCGCTCTGCCTCCTGAGCCACAGCCTCCCCATGTTGGCCATATCAACTTTAAAGGTGATAGTATGCCACTGTTATGTTTGCAGCTTGTTTCAGATTATCTTAAATGGCCAAAAATACACATTTTTTGTACATTTTTCTACAATTAAAAAATGAATGCTTTCAAAATTAACTGAAAAATAACACCTTGAAATTACAATGCTAATGCTAAAAAATGAAATTGAATGTTATTAACCTGCTTTTGTTCATTCATTGATGTTTTTGGTCACTTTTTGGTGTTGTAAAAAATACTTAAAAAGTATATTTCCCAAAAGTTTCTGGTTCTGTTTTAACTCTGACTCTCACAACAACCTGGGCTTCTGACCATGCTGACTGCTGCTAGCTGATACAGGTTGAACAAATGAAAATTTACTAAATTACACATCAATTCTGCTCAAATCAGTGTGTTCTTGAATCAGGACCTCATGCTGCACCAGTGAGTGGACATCAAATCTCAGTTAATACTAACTGTCACAGGTTCAAACCCACACAGGTGCAAATGTGTCCAGTCATACTGAAGCAGGACCAAAGTCTTCATCGATACTGGAAATTAGGTTGGGGGAAAAATGGGCCCACAGGTGCCATTAAAAGTTACAAGACAATAAAAGATGGAGAAAGAGAGAGAGAGAGAGAGAGAGAGAGAGAGAGAGAGAGAGAGAGAGAGAGAGAGAGAGAGAGAGAGAGAGAGAGAGAGGAGAGAGACAATGAAGACAAATGAAAAACATATCAATATGTAGCACGCGCGTACGTACGCACACACACACATAGACACACACACCACCAGCAAAAGGAGCAGTGGTGAGTCACCCTCTGTGAGTCACAGGAGAAATCAGAAATGTCAGACAGAAAAGGAGTACATGTACACGGCAAACACATACACGCACGCACGCACGCGCACACACAAGCACGCACACACGCACGCACACACACACGCCTATAACCACCAGTTTCTGACATTAATGAAGATAGCCTAGACAACTGCTCTTTTTCCACCTTCTGAGTTAAAGTGAGAGTGGAAGGCATACTGGATTGCATTCAATTGCACAGGTGTTCCTAATTAAGTGCCTGTTGTTCCACTAAGATAACATAATAAAACAGAACAATGAGTAAATATACATTGCATTACATTACATATTCAATACACCTCTAACACAAATCCATTATCTAAGCATGCCTCCTCCTATTTAAGATCTATGGTAACAGCAAATTTACCCTTCATAGACTTTAAAACAAACCTCTGATTGCAGAAGGAAGCTCCTCAAGCTCACCCCCCACTTCCAAGTGTGTCCCAGGACCCCGGTCTGAACATCAGAGATCCTGCTGCTGCATTAAATGCTGCACTTCAGCCTGATCATCAACCGAGTTATCCAGGACTGGAGCGCCCTCAAGAGGAGAGGAAGGGAGGGTTCATGTCATTGCTGACACCTCAACCGTCCTTACACACGTTTTCTTCACATGAAATGCACTTAGTCATTGTGTGTGCTGTGTTTATTGTAGTGCTATCATTTTAGAGGGAAGTGTTGCAACTTTTACACCACTAGAAAGGCGGTGAGAAACATTTCAAAATGACACGTCACTGATCGTCACTTTTAGGGGAAATGTTTGTTGTCTGATCGTACAAAACCACCACCGTGACACTTTAAAGTATCTTGTGAAAGATGGAGCAGTTGAAGAAAAGCTGATTATAATGCTGCTCATATGTTGATACATTAGCAATTATGACACAATCATATGAGTACTTTTGATATCTTTAACTAGCCCTGTCATGATAACTGCTTTTGTTGGACGATATATTGTCTCATGAATAATCACGATAAACTATATTATTGTCATTTGAAGATCATTTTATACCACTGATATAATGATAATATGTCCATGTATCATACGATTAGTCCTTATATAGACATGATGATGTCGATAATTACTTTATTGTACGATAAGTCGATCACGTAATTATTGTGACAGGCCTACCTTTTTAAACTGCTGATAACACTTACTTTTTAAGTAAAAGTTTTTACTTACTTTTTTACTTGGGGGCAGCTGTGGTTTAGGCGGTAGAGCGGTCGTCCACCAATTGGAAGATTGGTTCCCAGCTCATCCAGTCCACATGCCAATGTGTCCTTGGGCAAGATACTTAATCCCAAATTGCTCCCGTTGCTGCGCCAATGGTGTATGAATGTGTATGAATGGTTAGTTTCCACCCTGTGTGGTAGCCCCTGCCATCAGTGTATGAATGTGGGTGAATGAGACATGTAATCTAAAAAGGCTTTGAGTGGTCATAACGACTAGAAAAGCACTATATAAGTAGTCCATTCCATTTACCATTGACTTAGCAGTAAGTAAGTGAAAGAACCTGTGTAGTGGCAGGTGCATAGGAGAAAAGTGCAATCCAAAAATGAAAGTACACACTGTCTCACTGTCATCAGGCACATCATGGGCAGCATCACAACACTTCCATATATACAGACAAGAGCTGCCTCAATCATCCCATGGGAGGACCGGACGGATCAATCTGACTAATTAATGAGCACCTTGGGTTAATGGAAACGGTGTGTGTCACCTGTCAGACAATAACATGTAAGAATTACAGACAATATAAGGATTAGAAACATATCAAAGATATAGAGGTACATTTTTAACATCCATATAACCCCACAGTTTAAGTATCACAAGATTAAAAAAACAGGTAACCACAACAATACTTATGTGACTACATGACTACTTCCAAATGATATTAGATGATCACAGGTTTTACTACATAGCAGTAAGTGAAAGCTCTGCATACTTCTTCTGGTGTTGACAATTTTGAAAGTAAACTCAAACCCTGCCTTTTCAGCCCGGCTTGTATTATTTATAGTCTTTTTATTCTATTTTATTCTATTCATTTTGATGTTTTACTTTTTTTCATATTACTTTATTTTACGCTATTTTACAGTTTAGAAGTTTGATCTTATTGATTTTATTCATGTTTCTTTCTTTTAATCTTTTTTTAATCTAGTTTTTAGTCTAGCTTTTATTAAACTTTATCTCTTTTATTTCATTCTATTTTGTCTTTTTAATCTATTTGAACCTAGTTTTGTTACTCTAACTTTTAATAAACGTTTTCTTTTATTGCCTCTTATATTATTTATATTCTCTTATTTATTTGACTTTATTTAAATTTTCTAAACATTTTTTATCTTCCTTATTTTCTCTCGTGTGCATCGGCCTCAGTTTTTTTCTTTAAATTTTTTCTTTGTTTTTGTTCTCTTGTCTTCTTTTATTCCTTTTCTTTATGCTGTCACTTATGTCTTATTCTCAGCTTGACAATCAACTGTGAAACACTTTGAACTACATTAACTTGTATGATAGCTGCTGTATAAATAAAGCTTGATTGATTGATTGATTTCACCATTCATAGTTATAACACGTAGGACTGCTGGACTGTAATGTGAATGTATAATCAGTACTATCAGTAGTAACAGTAGTAAGAGTAATAGAGGTAGGTGTGGTATCTCAACAGTAGCAGAGATAATCAGACATCACAGTAGTGTTAGGTGTATTAATCCAGCTCCACCTCTAATAAGCAGCTATGATTCACAGCCAGACCCCACCTAACCCTCCTCCTCCTCCTCCTCCTCCTCCATCATCTCCCAGCCTCCCCCCCCACCTCCCCTTTACAGCGTTGTCAAGGCAACAAACCCTGACACCAGAGCTGTTAGTCATCAATCCACCCCTCCACCCCTCTCTGTTGGTATTATGTTGACGTTTCATTCAAGTCAAATTCAGCACCTCCTTCATTCTTAAGTTGTTTTCCCCCCACTCAGCTTTATTATTATAATATCTTTGTTTTACCTCAAAGAAATGAACATGTAGTAACTAATGTGATCATTAAGGTGGCAGTCTGATCATGCATTTGACTATTTCCTCCTTTACAGTCTTGTTGGCACATGGGCTGGGCTTATTTAGGAGGGAATCCAAAACATACGCGCGCGCGCACACACACACAGAGAGAGAGAGACAGAGAGAGAAAGAGAGAGAGAGGGAGGGAGGGAGGGAGGAGGGAGGCGGATCTGTAGATCCAGACTCCAGGACTTCCTCAGCAGAGCAGAGCTGAGCCAACAGCGCAGTAAGTGTCAGCTGTTTATTATTCCTTTTTCATTTTTACCCCAAATAGCTACTAACTGCCTCTTTATAAATGCCACTATCATCATCATCATCATCATCATCATTCCAGTGTAATTTAAATAGCCTATTAATAACAATAGAGTGAGATATATTGTGTAGTCATGTTGGCTCCTGTATTAATGCTCCAGGTAAAAGGTGACAGTCGGAGTTAAATCATTAGTGTACAGTAGTGTGATCATGTACTCTGTTATAATATAATAATGACACAAGATGCGATAGTAAAACAAGCAGCAGTCTTGTTTGGGCTCTTTTCTGACCGTGTCCTTATTTAACTCACATCAGCTCTGTGCGACACTTCCTGCTGTGTGTTCTTAACGTCGTGTTTGTATTGTATGACTCTCTGCTGATAAAGAGCATGATAAAAAGCCGCACATGTCTGCTTTACTCCCATCAAGCACAGTTTTAAAGCTGCCTGCTTTCCTTTTAATAATCGTATTACTATTTAATCACTGACCAAAGGAGTTTATTGTGACTTTTAAGTATAGTATAGTTATAGTATAGTTTTATACATATTATATACATATATATTTATTTCACTTAATCTGTGCAATAAGAGTATCACCTCCGGTATATTACCACTCAATACCAATTTTACTCTTGTAAATAATTTAAATAACGTCACTATTATTTTTATTATATATTTTTACGATTATTGTTGTTATTGTTTTTGTACTTATTAGTTATTAGTTTTTGTTCTTTATTATTTTTCTTATTGCTGCTCTTCTATTTTACTGTCCACTTGCTGCTGAAGTAATGCAAAAAATGAATATCTTATCCTATCTTATAGCCTACTTTTTGTAACATTTTCATTTTGTCAGACTTCATTAGTATATTTTCATTTTAAAGGTAGCCTACATAGCCTCTATTTAAGTATGTTTTTTTTTAAATTTTTTTTATTTGATTCTATTTTATACTCACATTTCCACACTTTAACCCCACTATGTTTATCTGACAGCAGTCATTTTTCAGATTCACTTTTTATTGATTATAATGATAAAATATGATACATACTTATAGATTTAATCATACACAGTATGTATGAACAGTTACAATAGCCCCACCTTGACCAACTACTACTTAAAGGACAGGTTCACAATTTTTTTTAGGTGTGTCTTAAAGCAACAGTCAGTAGTCCATATGAACAGTGGAAGAGGTTTTCTCCACTGTAATCATTCATACTGACTATTAAAAGATCTCCTTCAAATGTGCTTTCAATGGAAGTGATGAAGGACAAAATCCACAGTGTGTCCACACAGTCATTTAAAAGTAGATGATCAGCTTCTATTCAGCTTCATCAGTCTGAGTTAGTCATATCAAGTGATATCTGACACATTTATAGTATTTTTAGCATCAAATTCCCTCTTAGTGTTTCCCTGTTGAGCTGTGGTGGAAGTATAGTAACAGTATAGTAAGTGGCTATTTCAAAGTTCATATGTGCACCTGAATGTTGTTTTAAGAAACCTGTCCTATTAGTTAGGCTACCTCCTTGTCTATCTGTTTGTCTGTCCATCTCTTCATCTATCTGTCTGTCTGTCTGTCTGTCTGTCTGTCTGTCTGTCTGTCTGTCTGTCTGTCTGTCTGTCTGTCTGTCTGTCTGTCTGTCTGTCTGTCTGTCTGTCTGTCTGTCTGTCTGTCTGTCTGTCTGTCTGTCTGTCTGTCTGTCTGTCTGTCTGTCTGTCTGTCCGTCTCCCTGTTTTGTCTACCTATCTGTCTGTCTGTGGGTTTGTTTGTCAGTATATATGTAAGGCCACACAATATACAATTGCCACTTATGTGTTGATACATCTACTTACCCTCCCCCTACTTGTTTACCATCCAAGATAAATGTTAACAACACCTTGTGTATTACTATGTAAATATTTACTTTGTGTTTGATTATTTACCTTACTTCTTCCTTATGTTGTTTGACTTCTTAGTTCTGTAAATAATGTTATTATGTAACAAATGAAACCAAAGGTACCGGTATATCTGTGTTATTATATCACAAATATTACAAGCATAGGGATGTAAAGACATAGAAAATGGAAAGTCAAAAAAAGAAACAGCTAGTTGTATGAGTTGTATGAAGGGAGGATCAGTGGTACTCCTTGGTGCCGAGGTTGTCAGGTTTTGTAGAAAGTTCGGACCCAAATGCAGAAAGTTCCAAATTCAAGAGTTTTTAATTGAACAGAAAAAGTCAAAAAAACAACTCCAACAAAGAATGTCCCGTCAAACGGTGAAAAAACTCAACAAAAATGCAGGCTCTTGGCCACAAAACTGAAACAGGAAAAGAGCTGACAAACTAGAGGGCAGTCCAAAGAGTGGTCTAGAGGCAGGCAAGGGTCAGGTCCAAATAAGCAGTCCAAACAGGCAGATAATCCAAATCGGCAGGCAAAATCCAAAAACCAGGTTCACAGGCAGAGTACAAACAAGCAGGTTGGCAGACAGGAAAAGCAGGTAACAACGGTAGATGTGCTCAGAACAAAAGACTGGGACAATCTGACAAACTGGGGCTGACAGAGCACAGAATAAGTAGGCCTAATCATTAGGAGTTAACGGAGTACAGGTGAGCACAAAATGGCCGACAATGACCACATGGAAGCATGACAGGTGAGGGCGGAGTCATTACCCAAAACAAACAAAAGCACATGGTTGCAACACACAAAAAATGTCCAGCAGGTGTCAATGAACATGCAAGGATACTGACACTACCCCCCCCTCAACGAACGCCTCTCGGCGTCAAGGCAGGATGGCGTGGGTGTTGCTGGCGAAAGTCTCTAATGAGTGTCTTATCCACAATGTGGCGGGCGGGAACCCACATCCGCTCCTCTGGCCCATACCCTTTCCAGTCAACCAAAAACTGGAGACCACGCCCACGCCGGCGAACATCCATCAGCTTCTCGACAGTGTAGACAGGACCCCCATCAACGAGCCGGGGGGGAGGGCGGGGCACAGCCGGGGGAGACAGAGGACTGTGACAGACAGGTTTGACCCGGGACACATGGAAGGTGGGATGGACTCGGCGAAGTGAGAGGGGCAGGCGCAACCGGACTGCAGATCTGCCCAAGACCCGTTCGATGACATAGGGCCCAATGAAGCGGGGAGCCAGCTTACGTGAGTCCACTCGGAGAGGTAGGTCCTTGGTAGAGAGCCAAACCCTCTGACCGCTCCTGTAGTGGGGGGCCTTGACCCTTCGGCGGTCTGCCAACCGCTTGACCTGGGCACCCGAACGCAACAGAGAGGCTCGAGCACGTCTCCACGTCGCCTTGCACCGCCGGACAAACGCCTGGACCGATGGAACCGATGCCTCAAGTTCCTGGGAAGAAAAGAGAGGTGGTTGGTAGCCAAGGCAACATTGAAAAGGGGAGAGACCCGTAGATGCAACAGGGAGAGAATTGTGGGCATACTCAGCCCATGCCAAATGCCGACTCCAGGATGTGGGGTTCTGGGACGCCAGGCACCTAAGAACCCTTTCAAGGTCCTGGTTGGCCCGCTCTGTCTGGCCGTTGGTCTGAGGATGGAATCCTGAAGAGAGGCTGGCGGTGGCTCCAATAAGCCTACAGAACTCCTTCCAAAACGAGGACACAAATTGAGGACCTCGGTCAGACACCATGTCAAAAGGCATTCCATGGATCCTAAAGACATGGTTAACCATGAGAGAAGCTGTCTCCTTGGCAGAAGGGAGTTTAGGCAGAGGGACAAAGTGCACACACTTGGAGAACCGATCAACAATAGTCAGGACAGCAGAGTTACCATCAGAAGGCGGGAGGCCAGTCACAAAATCCAAGGCTATGTGGGACCATGGTCGTCTGGGTACCGGGAGCGGCTGGAGGAGTCCGACAGGTGGCTGATTTGAGCTCTTGTTTTGGGCGCAAATCTGACAGGCAGCAATGAAGGCTTGGACATCTGCAACCATTCGGGGCCACCAAAACTGTTGACGGAGAAATGCCATAGTCCTCCTAACCCCGGCATGGCAGGTCAGTCGGGAGCAGTGACCCCACTCCAAAACCTGAGGACGGACAGAACTGGGGACAAACAGGCGGTTAGGGGGGCAACCAGCTGGGCAAGCCTCCTGTTGCTGGGCACTGCGAACCACAGAGACTATATGCCAAGAAACTGCACCCACTAAACAGTGAGAAGGCAAAATGGTGTTAGGGGCAGGGGCAGCATCTGGAGCACTAAACTGTCGAGAAAGAGAGTCAGGTTTAGCATTCTTGGACCCAGGACGGAAAGACAAGGTAAAATTGAACCGACTAAAAAAAAGAGACCACCTGGCCTGGCGTGCGTTGAGTCGTTTGGCAGACTTCAAATACTCCAGGTTCCTATGGTCCGTCCACACAAGAAAAGGAACCTCAGCGCCCTCTAGCCAATGACGCCACTCCTCCAGAGCGAGTTTGACCGCCAGAAGTTCCCGGTCCCCGACATCGTAGTTTCTCTCAGCAGGCGTTAACTTGTGGGAGAAAAAGGCACATGGGTGCAGCTTACTGTCCTCCTTGGACCTCTGGGACAGGACAGCTCCAGCCCCTACCTCAGAGGCATCCACCTCAACAATGAACTGACACGAAGGATCTGGCATAACCAGAATGGGAGAAGAGGTGAAACGCTTCTTCAGTTGTTGGAACGCCTTCTCCGCCACTTCCGACCAGAAAAACCTGACAGAGGAGGAAGTCAGAGCAGTTAGAGGAGAGGCAAGAGAACTATAGTTACGAATGAACCGTCTGTAAAAATTTGCAAAACCCAGAAACTTCTGCAGATCCTTGCGGGACTGAGGGGTAGGCCAATCAATGACTGCCTTGATCTTAGAGGAGTCCATCCCAACACCACCTTCAGAGACGACAAAGCCCAAAAACGATGTGGAGCGTTGATGGAACTCACATTTCTCAGCCTTTACATAAAGTTGGTTCTCTAGTAACCGCTGAAGAACTAATCGGACATGATGGACATGGTCACGAAGGGACTTGGAAAAAATCAGAATATCGTCCAAATAAACAAAAACAAATTTGTTTACCATATCCCGCAGTACATCATTGACCAAAGTCTGGAACACAGCTGGGGCGTTGGTCAGTCCAAACGGCATTACAAGGTATTCGTAGTGCCCTGTGGGTGTATTAAATGCCGTCTTCCACTCATCTCCCTCCCTGATTCTCACCAAATGATAGGCATTACGAAGGTCCAATTTAGAAAACACTGTGGCACCCTGTAACAGTTCAAAGGCTGAGGACATCAAGGGAAGAGGATATCTGTTCTTAACCGTAATATCATTGAGGCCCCGGTAATCAATGCAAGGTCTTAATGATCTATCCTTCTTGTCCACAAAGAAAAACCCTGCCCCTGCTGGAGAGGACGAGGGACGGATAATACCTGCTGCTAGGGAGTCCTCAATGTACTTGTTCATGGCCATTCTCTCAGGGGGCGCCAGAGAGTACAGACGACCTCGAGGCGGACAAGCTCCAGGAAGCAACTCTATAGAGCAATCATATGGACGATGAGGTGGTAGAGAAGTTGCCCTGGACTTGCTGAAGACGGGTCTCAGGTCTAGGTATTCCTCCGGAACTCTTGACAGGTCTGGAAACTCCTCAGGTAGCTCAGGAAAAACAGGGAACCGGTTAAGGGCAGACCTCAGACACTGGGAATGACAGAATGGGCTCCAGCCCAAAATAGAATTCTTCTCCCAATCAATGTGCGGGTTGTGTTTGACTAACCAAGGGTGACCAAGAACTATGGGAATCTGTGGTGAATCAATAACATAAAGAGCAATCTCCTCAGTGTGATTACCAGAGAGCATCAAACTCACCGGGGATGAGATATGGGTTACCTTGGCGAAACAGGTCCCGTTTAGCGCTGAGGCAGTCAATGGCACTTGCAGGGTGGTTACTGGAACTCCCCATCTGGTGGCCAGTGATACATCAATGAAGCTCTCTTCAGCTCCAGAGTCAATGAGGACGGAGGTGGTGTGATGATGGCTCCTCCACATCACAGTTGCTTGCAGAACTGTGCGAAGGGATGGGGAGATCCTTGAGGGAATTGCGCTCACCAGTACTCCCCGCCTCACTGGTGAGCATTGTCTTTTACAGGACAGGTTGAAACAAAATGGCCACGCTGACCACAGTACAGACAGGCACGAGACTCCAGCCTTCGCTGTCTCTCAGCTGGTGAAAGACTAGTCCGGTCTATCTTCATTGGCTCTGGAGGAGCCGGAGTGGACGACCTTGATCCCCCCTCAAGGACCTGAAGAGGAGAACTGGACCCTCGACGAAGCTCAGTCCGCTGAGAACTACTGGTTGTCTTCAACCGATGAAGCTGACCTAGCCGAGTGTCCACACGGATAGCCACATCCACCAAGCCATCAAAAGATGAAGGCAAATCGCGGGGAATGAGTTCATCCTTAATCCCTTCAGAAAGTCCATTGAAAAACGTATCATACAGAGCTTCCAGGTTCCAACCAGTAGAGGACGCCAGAGTCCGGAATTCTATTGCAAAGTCGGACACTGACCTGCGGCCTTGACGGAGGTTAAGGATCTCACGAGCAGCCTCCCTTCCCTGTTTAGAGCGATCGAAGACCTTCTTCATTTCACCAGTGAATTGAGTGAAGTCATCCTGGATCGCCACCTGGTTGCTCCAGATGGCCGTTCCCCACTCACGAGCTCTTCCAGACAACTGGGTGATGACGTAGGCAACCTTAGAACGATCGGAAGGAAAAGTCAATGGCTGTAGTCCAAAAATCAGCTCACACTGAGCTAGGAATGACTGACAGGATCCTGGATCTCCTGAGTAAGTCTCAGGTGGAGGCAGGCGAGGTTCTCGGGCTGGAGCAGCTGGAGGAGGTGGTACTGAGGAGGCTAACTGGAGCTGTTGCACCCTAGCAGCAAGGTCAGTCACACTTGCTGTAGCTGCCTCCAACGTCCTGGAAACAAACTCAATTTGTGCCTGGTGTCTCCCCAGCGTTGCTCCATGCCGATCAAGAACCTTACTTATTTCTGCTGGGTCCATTATCTGGTCAGATTGTAATGTCAGGTTTTGTAGAAAGTTCGGACCCAAATGCAGAAAGTTCCAAATTCAAGAGTTTTTAATTGAACAGAAAAAGTCAAAAAAACAACTCCAACAAAGAATGTCCCGTCAAACGGTGAAAAAACTCAACAAAAATGCAGGCTCTTGGCCACAAAACTGAAACAGGAAAAGAGCTGACAAACTAGAGGGCAGTCCAAAGAGTGGTCTAGAGGCAGGCAAGGGTCAGGTCCAAATAAGCAGTCCAAACAGGCAGATAATCCAAATCGGCAGGCAAAATCCAAAAACCAGGTTCACAGGCAGAGTACAAACAAGCAGGTTGGCAGACAGGAAAAGCAGGTAACAACGGTAGATGTGCTCAGAACAAAAGACTGGGACAATCTGACAAACTGGGGCTGACAGAGCACAGAATAAGTAGGCCTAATCATTAGGAGTTAACGGAGTACAGGTGAGCACAAAATGGCCGACAATGACCACATGGAAGCATGACAGGTGAGGGCGGAGTCATTACCCAAAACAAACAAAAGCACATGGTTGCAACACACAAAAAATGTCCAGCAGGTGTCAATGAACATGCAAGGATACTGACAGAGGTGTTCGTCCAGAACTCGCCCAGATTGCCCGTATGGTAGATCCAGCCATGCTGTCACCTCCACTAGAGTCAAGTTCCACTGGCAACCTGATGAGCTTGTTCCTCTTGTGGGTTTACTGCCTTTACAGCACATTCCAGCCAGTAATCTGATTTTAACACTCATCCATGTAATTGCAGCTGCTACCGTGGGATCGTGGTAGCTGGATTTATCTTTAAATCTTGGTTATGGTGACTGTTTTTATTTCTTCTGTTGTTTTCTTGGTGTATGAAGGCCCTGACATTGGTTCACTTGGTGACCAGCATTAGTAACCCATGCGACATTGACTGTATTGTAGTGGAAGCTGGTGGTGATATAAGCAATTTCATCTTTACACATTCATGGACCTTTGTGTCATTCAATTAACAACAGAAAACTGTGGAACACTTTTCAAGTGAACCCTCTTCAGCATGGCCATATTAACTTGTTCAGGGCCCACGGTGAAAAACTTGCTCTTCAGCCCCCATTGACCTGGCCTTTGACATAGGGCCTCTCTACAATATAGGCCCTAAAGACTAGGACCAACCTCAGTTAGTATTGTACTCAACAGGTGCAAATTCTCCATCCTGAGTCATTACATTTCATTATTTTAGTTCCACTCTAGAGCTGTACTTGGTTAAACTAATCTGCAATAGTATATGAGGTTTAAACGATTCAAAATGATCTGGTTATAACATCTAAACTTCTACAAAAGAAAGAGGATTACTTTGCCATGATTACTTTTACATTTGCCATGTGACAGTCTGTGTTTGTCTTTCTGTAGCTCAGCTTCTTAATTTGATTCACTCTAATTTGGTTGAGTAAATGGTACAGCCTGAAGCATCAGTCGTACTTAGTACTCTTTCTCTTTTTCTTCTTCAGATCATGGAAGATTCTGCTCCACGTGCGCGTCGCTCCATGTTCGCGTGCCTGGTGGGAGCATCACAGCTACTGGGTCTGGCGTCGGTGGTGTTGACCGGTGTGTGGATGGGTCACTACCGCGGAGGTTTTGCCTGGGACGGCTCGGCGCGGGAGTTCAACTTGCACCCTTTGTGCATGGTGTTGGGGTTGGTCTTCCTTCAGGGCGATGGTGAGTTCACACTGATCAGTCACTCTAAGAGGAAACTTCAAACTGAACTGATTCCAGTGATAGGTCTATGTAGATCTAGAAGTCACCAGGTTCATCGAAGAATGCTGCATATATGTGATATTTCAATTCCTATTTAATTTCTCAATCCCTGTTTTCCCTAAACATCCTCCACTTCAGAGGACAAAACGTAGTTAGACTAGTAGTAGACTATAAAGGTTCCAGGTTGGATTCAAAGTTGAAATCATGTGGTCACATAATGAGTGCTTTCATTGCTAACACTATTGAAAAAGTAATAGTTAAACAAAGTTAATATATAAAGTATTATAAGTAATGGCCATATTTTTCACAACATTATCCCAAAGTTCTATTTTAATCAGATATTTTATCTACAAAATTACAACCATACATATTTGGTTAAGCTTAACCTAACTTTTAGTTAGCATGTTAACTTGCAAATACTTGCATCCATAATTAGACTCAGAAATGAATGTCCTAACATGCCCTACGGTAATTGGTTGTACAGCAGAGAACATTAAATGCACATGAGATAAACAAAAGCAACAATAGTCCAAGATCATCTATATTGTAGATGATAGATTGTATAGTAGCCATCATTTCATCACAGTCCAGGCAGACATTTAAAATGCATGTGTAACTGTATACCAACAGTTGTAATAAAACAATTGTAAATAAATAGTGAGTACACTGCACATCCCCTGTGTATCCATATATCACCTTTCATATATCCATCAGTCCATGTATTCCACATGGAATGCATGTTACTACATTAGCATTGATCTTAGCATTAATCTCAATGCATTGCTGTGGCAGAGTGGAACTCCCCTATTCATTGACAACACAGCAAAAAGCTGACAAAGATACAGTGATTAAGTGAATCAGGAGTAAAACTTTATTACACGTGTCTGGAATCCATCTTTTGCACTCTGTGTCTACTGGTGATTAAAAATACAAACAATAATCATGTGATGCTTCGCACAAAGTCAGATCAATTGTTGGAGTATATTGTAGGTTGCTTCATGTTTTTTTAACGAGTGAGCTCATGTCTTACTATTAGAATTTTTTTACTGTTTACATTTTTTCTGTTTTATGATCGGCTTGTCAGTTGTGTGTAAAACACATTAAGTTGCACTTATGTGTATGAAAAGTGCTATACAAATAAAGTTTGATTCATTGATTGATTGACCGATTGATAAACCTAAGTACATCCAAATTCATAGGATCACTAAAGTCATTAGAATTGAATCTCCTCTAGGGACCTTGCATATCTGCAGCAAATTTCATAGCAATCTATCCACCAGTTGTCAAGATATTTCACTCAAAACTAAAACTCTCAAACTCATGGTAGCATTAGATGAAATATCAGGGGATCACTAAAGTAAGCAGGGCCTATCCTCTGGAGACCACAAATGTCCATTCCAAATTTCATGGCAACCCATACCCAATACTTGTTGAGATATTTCAGTCTGGACCAAAGTGGTGGACTGACCAGCATTGCTGTCCCTAGAGCCACGTCACTAACATGGCAAAAAACTACTGACAGACTAAACCTGGCTGGTCTCCCATCTAGTTCTTCCAGTAGTCATGGTTACGATGCGTCATTTTGGGATTAATAGAATTGAGTGAAACAGGAAGCAGATGTGAACAGGACAAGGATGATATATTTTCATCAGCCTATTAGTATATGAGTGTGGTTGTGAGTGTACGTATGTGCATAGCCTCAAGCACTGTGACGCTGACCTGCTGTATTAAACTAACATTAACCAGAAACCCCTCAATCCTCGCTCGGATTTATGCTTAGGGAGAAATGGTGTGTTTTGTGTGTGTGTGTGTGTGTGTGTGTGTGTGTGTGTGTGTGTGTGTGTGAGTGTGTGTGTGTGTGTGTGTGTTTGTGACATACCCAGTGAAGCTTTGACAGAGTGGCTCAGCAGGGAATTGAACCAACGGCAGAGGAAGCACCAGTCAGCAAAATGCAGATTCATTCCTTCTGGCTTTTTATAAATTAAATCCACCCTTGATGAAATGAGGCACTTTTTTGTCCATGTAACACTGCTGTTTTATCCCTTCAGGTTTATAATTTTAAACGTATTGAAACTTTGAGCTTTAATTGGCATGTTCTTTGAATTTAGAAAACCCCACTACCATCACAATGATGAAAGCTTTGAAGACCATTTGGACCAGCAATGTAGCTAACCTGACAAAAAGGCAAGTGGGATGGGATAGCACAATGGGGTCACCTCAATTGAACACACATTTTCCCAACGTTGGTATTGGTAGTGGGCTTTTACAATGTTTACAACTTTCAAAACCCATAATGTAGGCAAGATTTCTATGTGCCTCCAAATTTTGACCCATGAATTTGTGCCATGGACCCAAGCGGCAACTGAGGCTTGAGGCCGAAACCAGCACGAACGTACCCTAAAGTGCAATGTCCATGATGGCCACAAGATGTTGTCTTCAATTGTTTCTTATTCAAAACTGTCAACTTCTCTCTAGAAATACAAATTCATTTTTTTCAACTAGTTATTGTGGTCTAAATGGCTAAATTCTGGCCCTGTGATGAGTGTGCTGGTGGGCATTTTGGAAATGATTCCCCTGAAAGTAAGATGTGAAGACTTGATGTTGCACATATAGGCATTGGTTGACAACTGGCTTGTCCAGGACTTACGCCGAGTCTGACTATTGTTGCAATATTTCACTAAATTTAATTACTTGATAATGATACATGTCCTGTTAGCACAGTATAGCTTAAGTAACTAATGTTAGCCCAGGTCCCGACGTCACCAAGTTTGTAAAACCACCATAGTTTTTGAAGACACCCCTTCTTGGTATGACCAGGCCCTTATGCAGTGATGGAAGGTAACCGTACTAATTTAGTTTGGAGGTACTGCTATAAACACACTGCTGCTTCAGTATTAATATTCTACCAATGCCTGATCCTTTCCATAGCTGCTGAACAACTTAGCTTGGAAGTTTTAATTTATCTTAATTAAAATCTCCAATGCTGACACTCCTGCTCCTCAAGATAGAAAACTTTTAAAAAAGGGTAAACTTGCTACTTTTTCGGGTGAGCTGCTGTCTGTATTGTTACTGTCCAGATTTTCTATGACGTATTCATGTTGACTGTTCACGCTGCAGCCAATCTTGGTGACGTCCTTGGTCCCTGAAATGATGACAAAGTGAGATGTCTGTATTTTTCTCCTGTTTAGCGTCACTCCTGCAGCCCTGTGTACTTCTACTAATGGGAGTAATCACATTATTTCAACTGGTTCAACAGAACAGCTGTCTGTTACAGAGCCAGATTGCATTACAGCGATAAAAGCAAAGGTCAGCTGGACATTAGCAAGCCTCAGGGGGGGCCCTCACACACAGACACAAAAAGACACACACACCTCATAGCTTATTTGTTGCCCTAAGCCAATTGCCACACCAATGTGGTTACATGTGACAGCACATATTTTGTCTCTTTCATTTGTACCCACATATCATCTGCATTGTTGGCCACTTTGAATATATATATTTAACACCTGGGTGGTGTAGAGTTGATATAAAGAACAGTACTCATATGATATTGTGACAAATTTGAGGAATCTGGCACACTTGGGTCTTTGTGCTTGCTCTATAAACACTAATTGGCACCTAGCACTGAAGCTGCTTAGTGGAAATGGTACAATGCTGCTGGCTTAGGTAGCCAAAAGAAAGGATTTGAAATGAACACAAGAAGCAATTGTGTGAAGTTCAACCTTTTACTCCGATAAAGGAAAATACATGTATGCTCTCATATTTACACCTTCTACAGTGTATGTGCTGTAATTATCACATTTCATGTGTCTCTCATATGTTCATCATGTCTCACACATTGTCAATCAATCAATCAGACTTTATTTGTATATTGCTTTTCATACATAGTAATGTAACACAGAGTGCTTTACATAGTAAAAAAAACCAAAACCAAAATAAATAAATAAATAATGGCTCAATTAAAACAGGAAGTGAGGAAACGCTTTCATAAGTCTCATAAATGTTAAACACTAGAGGTCGGATAAAAATGTAAAAATTCAGAATACCCAAATAAAATAAAATATTGTAAAATATAATAAATAAAGAATAAAATTCACTGTAAAATAAAGTGGGTAAAACCAGAAATGTAAGGTATTAAAAGGAAAACAAAGATAAGAAGAAAATAAGACATTACTATCTTGCAAAGATATGGACCCCAGGTTGTAAAAGAATACGAATGCATGATTTGAATAGGAGCATATAATGCATTTTAAACAGATATGAACAGCATCCGAATGTTTGGAAAAAATAATGCGCTTAAATTTGCATACAAAAGAATTTATGGAGCTTTTAAGATTTTTGCCAATAGGTGTTCATGGACACTTCAAAACCAACTTTTCCATTGCTTACACAACCTCCTCACAAATAAGCTATGTGACCTTATGCTTTTGAACAATGTTTTAAGAACAAAATTGGAACTCTACAGCTGTGCTAGCATCTCAGTATGATAATCACTATGTTCTCCACTTTAGTTTAGCATGTTAGCATGCTAAAATTGGCCAATTAGCACTAAACACAAAGCACAGCTGAGGCTGATATGAATGTCAGTTTTGCAGGTATTAAACCGAAATAGTGTCATTAAAGTAATTACAAATCATCCTGATAGAGACATGAATATCTCTATATTAGTTTCCTTGTTTTTTAAATGGACATCATTCATTTTTGGTAATATCTCTCTCACCTCTATCTAACTATAACCCCTCCTCACTCTCTCTCCAGCCATCCTGGTCTACAGAGTATTTCGTAATGAGGCGAAGAGGAATGTGAAGATGCTTCATGGCATCATTCATCTGCTTGCCCTCATCATCAGTATCATAGGTAAGAGAGAGAGACGTACCTGTGTGTAAGCTTATACCTGTGTGTGTGTGTGTGTGTGTGTGTGTGTGTGTGTGTGTGTGTGTGTGTGTGTGTGTTTGTGTGTGTGTGTGTGTTTGTGTGTGTGTGTTTGTGTGTGTGTGTGTGTGTGTGTATGTGTGTGTGTGAGAGAGAGAGAGAGAGAGAGAGAGAGAGAGAGAGAGAGAGAGAGAGAGAGAGAGAGAGAGAGAGAGAGAGAGAGAGAGAGAGAGAGAGAGAGAGAGGGCACCTAACATTATATCTGACACCGGGATTTGCATTGTTGAACTCTTAAAGCTATGTGTGTGTGTGTGTGTGTGTGTGTGTGTGTGTGTGTGTGTGTGTGTGTGTGTGTGTGTGTATGTAGGTGTTGTAGCTGTGTTTGACTTCCACAGAGCAGCTAAGATTCCAGACATGTACTCTCTACACAGCTGGTGTGGCATCATTACCATGGTCCTTTTTTGCATACAGGTACACACACACACACACACACACACACACACACACACACACACACACACACACACACACACACACACACACACACACACACACAAACAAACACACACTACAAATCTCAAATGTGGTTTAATACAGTTACACTTTAATCTTGCTCTTTGTTGGTCTCTCACACCAGTGGGTGATGGGTTTATCGTTCTTCCTGTTTCCTGCTGCATCGTCATGGTTACGAGCCTCATACCTCCCCATCCATGTGTTCTGTGGTCTGGCTCTGCTGGTTCTGGCCATAGGAACCAGCCTGCTCGGCATCACAGAGAAACTCCTCTTCAGCATCATGTATGTCTTTATGTCTGTATCTGCCTGTGTCTCCGCTTCCATTATAAAAGCACATATATCCTCATTTACCTCTAATGGTATCAAATCGGGATTGTTATCGTTTTATTTGCACCATTTTTGAGGTATACCTCTCAGAAATTTCTGCCACATCAGTTACAAAATGGAATGGTAAACGTGATAAATATTTCATATCATATATCATATATCAAGTTTAAATCCTGTAGGCAGTTTAGAGAAAGCTGAACTATCTGGTGAGGAGAGCTGAAAGCAGTTGAGCTGTCATTTGAAGACTTAGAGGCTGTGCTGGAAACCCCACAAATCTCTGCTTTCTATAGAGTGCATTACATTTACCCAATGTGTTTGAATGCTGAGTGTGTAAATGTATCCACCACATAGTGCCCTGAAATTCCAAAATTGAATGGAAAAAGTAGTGTCCAAAGCAAATTTCAAGCAATCACCTGGAAACTGCTTTGAGCCAATAAATACTAGTAACTCCCTGTTAAACAGCAAATTGACATTGTTACACTTAGATTTGTACAGATTAATAATATTAGGTATTATGTATTAGTGAGTTTCAGAGGTTCTGTTATATTTGGGCAGAGCAAGGCTAGCTGTATTCCTATTTACAGTGTTTATGCTAAGCTAAGCTAAGCTAAGCGACTGCTGTCCAAAATGTTAAGCTGTTCCTTAAGAATTGATCAGTTCATAGTGATTATTGATTTTGGCCCAATGTCTACAAACCTATCTCCCTTTCTGTCACCCTATGACTCATTGATGTTCCTCTATCTTCTGAATCTTTGACACCCTCTCTGGGCCCAGGCCAACCTACTCTGCGTTCGCCCCAGAAGGAGTTCTGGCCAACGTCTTGGGCATCCTGCTGGTGTGTTTCGGGTTGCTACTGGGGTACTTGATCACCAGGGAGGAGTACAGACGCCCGCCCAACCCAGAAGAGGAGTCTCTGTCTGTCCACTTCAAGACCCTGACAGAAGGCGGGTCACCAACAACGCCCTGACCTCAGTCTAACGTCCCAACAGATTAGCTGTGCTACCAGTCTATGTTAATACTAGTCAGAATTACAAAGTTTCATCTTAATTGGTCATGAGTGTTGCCAGTGGCAAAAAAGACTGAGAGGCGAATTCACAAAGAATCGATTGCGGCCGTTGATAGCACCATGAATTGTGCATCTGTGAACTTCCCCATCCCAAGGTCCAATTCACAAAAGATATTGTGCTAATCACATTACAGGACAAAAATGCCCAGACAGTTTTGCCCTTGTTTTGCGTCTTATCCATGTGGCAAAGTATAAATGTTGCCTTTGTGCCAAGAACACAGTAGGCAGAGAGAAAACAGAACATAGAACAAAATATTTTCATGTCCTGACCAACGGGGTACAGACATTCCACTCAAGGAATTTAAACGTGACATGGTCACTGGAAAGTCTGGATGTAACACCCCTTATAAATGTGCTTCAGTTACCAACTCTCTAAGGACACTAATAATTTCACTCAAACTGCATGTCGCTATTAGCGTCTGTCTTTGCGAATTGGACTGTTTTTCAAATGAAGCTCATTTGCATAGATAAGGGCCAATTTTGCGCCTTAATGACCTAAATTAAATACACGCAAATAGCAAATTAGAACCGAGATGCTCTTTGATTGCTTTGTTTCTTTTTGTCTTGTTTGCGCAGGTTTAGTGGCCGCAAGAGCTGCGCAGTCTTTTTGTGAATTCGCCCCTTAGTTCTCAAAAGTTTTGGTTCAGTGAAGTCATTATATCATGGATAGGAGGCTTTAATCATTGTTACGCTCTACTTTTATCTCACCAACCTTCCATATGATTTCATAGATCACTGAACAAATCATTCACCTTTTACGCAGTTATTTACAATGAATTTTGTAATAATTCATTCATAATGATCAATAGAAGAAGCCTATTAAAGTACAAAGATTATAGTAAAAGGAAAATTGCATCACACCAAATCAGATTCAATATATAAATTGGTTTATATTTTTTTGAGAGATATAAGATGTCCTGATTTTGAATGGCTTCAAGTCCTGTAGGTGCTAAAAGTATTTAGAATTTGCATAAATTCACTTTAAAGCCAGATTTTTGTTTCACGCAAGGGGTTAACTTAAGCTCAGCCATAGATGCCCATGGTGTAGGTTTTTATTTAGTTCAGAGTACAATTTCAAAGAAGATTACTGACTCTTCCTTGACCTTATCTTCATTATTGACAATGTTCACCAGCATCAGGAACTTGTTGGAGTTTGTGTTATACAAACAGTAAATCTCAGTTCTTGCAGTTTCTACATCGTTTGAGGCCTCTGAAGATTTGCATGTATCTGCTACAGGCACTACATAACCCTTTATCGCAGTAACGCAGTATTAAGTATAAATTAAGCTTAAAAGTGTATTCATTTCCAGATGGGCTCTAGCAGTATTGTATTTATGGCCTTGGTCCAAAAACCCAACCCGAACCCATACCCGACCTGTCTGATACTGCTAAATGTGAGACCCAAACCCGATTTATTTCACTTATTACTGACAGTTATTTTTCTCTTTCCACACAATTGCATTTGAAAATAACAAAACCCTAACGTAGACTGAGACCGAACATAGACTAAGACCGCAACAGAAAGGCTCCACCCAACCCGATACTCTACCTCCCAGTACTCAGGCAACACAGTCCTGCATACTGGTCAGATGTTGCCACTATTGTACAGTTTGGCTCTGTTACACATCAAAAGTGAAACTGATGGCAAACATTGCACTGACATTTGACCATCTCCTGGATCTACGTATATTATGTGGGACCACCCATGAGAGATGTTTTGCATTTATCCCAGTGCATAATTCAAAAAACATTTTTGAAGGACAAATAAAGGTCTGCAGTGTCAAAACTGTGTCATAATTGCAAACTTTTGAAAGTTCACTTCAAAATGTAAGAGTTTTTTGTTCTCAGAGGAAACCATCATTAGCATCTCAAGTGATGGCATTTCTAAAGTCATTCACTTTTAAACATCAGAAGGAAAGTTTAACTTTTTGTGAAAATGATTTGCATCACAATACTGTTAGAAGTCAAAGCCCCAAATTATTATTTGCACTAAAATTGTTTTTTCCGATGTCCAACAGTGTCCGTGTCTGATCAATGGCCAGTTGTGAGAAGGAGTTTGCCCACAAAACATAAAGCATAAGCTAAATGTATTTGTGCTCCTGTAAGTTATTTGTGAGTAAGTAGACTGTCTGCTCTGTGTGTATTCAGATGTAAGTTATTAGACTTTGGTTACTTGATGCACTTATATCAATGTTAAAATCATATCTTTGAATGTGTTGAACCAAATCTCAAACATGCAGCTTTTTTTTTGATTTTCTGTTTTGACTTGTGGACTCGCGCCTAATCGAAGCTTTTGCAGACAAGTTGCCTTTGAACTAGCTGTAGCCTGTGTATTTTATATTATTGTATGTTTATATGTGTGTAATTATTCAAAATAAAATCTTAATCTCATTAGAACACTGCACTGTGACTTTTTCTCACCATTGTGATTGGCACCTAGATTTAAACTTCTGATATAACTTTACTGTAGATGTTAAAGCATCATTTAATAAGAATCAATAATAAGAATCATAAGTCAAGCTAGCAGCTCAATGAGGCTATCGCCAGGCACAGTGGTGCTTAGTTAATAATGCTAAAACTAGCATGGCAGCATGCCTAAAATGACAATACTAAAATGCTTAGCAGGTATATTTACCATTTTCACTGTCTTACTTTAGTGCTTTAGTATGCTGATTTTTGCTAATGGTAATGTCATTAGTTTAGAATATTTAGTCTTTAACCAGCTGGACAAATTTAAATTTAATGTTTAAAAATTAAAAAAACTATTTTTTGGACAAAGCCACAGAAGCTACAGCCTTAAAGGACAGATTTACACATTTTCAAGTCTGTCTTAAAACAATAATCAGATATCCATATGAATGGTGGAAGAGGTTTTCCTCACTGTAATCATTCCTCTTGTTCATACTATTAAAAGATCTCGTTCAAATGTGCTTTTAATGGAAGTGTTGGAGGACAAAATCTACATTTAAAAGTAGAAGCTAAGATGCTTCAGCAGTCTGAGTTAGTCATATCAAGTGGATATCTGACACATTTACAGTCTTTTTAGCATCAAATTCCCTCTTTGTGTTTCCCTGTTGAGCTGTGGTGGAAGTATAGTAACAAAAAGAGGGACTTTGGCACTAAAAAGACTGTAACCTTCTTGATTTGACTCATTTGGACTGAAACTTCATTTAGTTTAAGATTTAAATACATTTTTACACAGGAGGAGGACTGTGGATTGTGTCCTCCATTACTGTAAGTGCCTTATGAAGGGAACTTCTATTGGTCAGTATGACAGAGGAATGATTACAGCAAGAAAAAACCTATTTCAATGTTCATTTTGGAACCTGACTTAAAATACCCAGTAAGAGATACAGAGAGATGCACATTTGTCTTTCATTCACCTTTATTCCTGTTTGTAATGTTAATCCAGCAGTCAGTAATTTCACATGAGCTGTTTAAAAACACATTCAAGTTGTTTTAAATGTTTAATAATGACGTTCTTCTTATTGTTGTAACTGTCCTGGATTTGAAATATTAACTTATCATAAACACGGTGAAAAAGCTCACTTACAGGGAACACACTGACCCTGCTCTGCTCCAACAACAGTTTTTTTTTTTTTTTTTTTAAACTTGGGGTTTGGGACCCCTACGTAGGAGCTACAATCCTACCATTTTACATGTACAGCACAACACACAGTTTTATTTATCTGTTGTTTAGCTCTGCAAAGATGTAAATCAACACTGATGCACTATGATCATTTTCATCCAGTCTTGCACATCCAATCATCTTGCTTATATTTCATGACCATAACTGTCCAGGACTGCCACTATTCCAGCAGGCAGACTGTGAAAATGGCTTGCTAACCAGAGTGATTAAGTTTTTATCACATTTTCTCACAGCTGGAGACTCCTGAGCTGTCAGAAAAAAGGGCAGTGGTGAGAGAGACCGTACTGTGACAGAGAGGTCAGAGGTCAAAGGTTTCTTTAGCATCAGCAACTCTGAAATCAAGCTGCTGATTTATTAGAAACAAAATGTACAAAAAACAGGCATTCGTGTGCATAAAATAGTTTTTTTTTTCTTAAATGAAAGCTTAGTTCCACTGTCTGAATGTCATCTGTTAGTCACACCCCATCTCCAAAACTAGCCCCTGTAGGCTACTGTTTGCTAAGCCCCACACTTACTTTCTTACTATGGCTATGACTGTCAAGCTTTTACTATTCAGCAGTTATAGTCGTTTTTGAAAAAATGGGTCCTTAATTTCAGAGGTAGACAAAAGCAGGCTTCTTATGTCAAGCCGTCAACCATTGCATTTTCTGTCTGAAGTAACTTACTAGCAGATTTGATCCGCTGTAGCTAATCAAGCTAACGTTAACCCAAGGAGTTGGCTAAAAAAATGCTGCCTCCACCTGAATTTCATTAAAACGAGAATCGTAATATGTACTTGATTACTTAAAGTTAGTCAAATATCTCCTCCTTTGCTTTTGAAGTAATGCTACTACTAGCTTACCAAGCAAATGTAGGTTAGTAAGCTAGTAGTAACGTAGCATTAAACGGTTTATCCCATTCCTTAAACTTTTACTCTTGTGTTTTTTTGGTTTTGGAAAAGGCTACACAATAACAGACCACCCTCCTAAGTCTTCAGATGTTGAGTATCAATCTTATTAAAGCCACAAGCACAGAAATACAAAGCTTGACCGGCCTGCTCTGTGTGGCTACAGTTGCTAAAGCTATAACTGGATAATGTCTGTCTTGGGTAGGGGTTTAGCAAACATCATCTGCTTACTACAGATAGTAGTAGCCAATCATCAGTTCATGGGACATGTAAGCACTATGTTTCCATGGCAATGAGTGTAAGGGGCTCTGGTATATCAGTAAAGATTCTTGTGGTTTGCATAAATTAGGACAGTTAGGACCAAAAGGTCTTCATAGAAAAAAGAAAAATAACTACATGAAGCAAAACAAAATCTTAAAAGGCATTTTTACAAGATGTTCATTGCAGATTGATGCCATCATACACAAGCAGGAACGATAACTCTTCTTTTTTGTCTCTTTGAAAACAGGGTTCAGAGTTAGAAACCCTCAAAATAAACATGTAAAGGCAAATCCAAAAGGAATATACAGTTTTAAGAGAAACAATATTTATACAGTTTAATACAGACATAACTTAAAAAAGATAAATATCACTTATTTTTGTTATATATACAGCAAGTCAGTGCTTATTCAATGACAGCATCATCCTAGTTTCTCAAACTATGGCTTGGGACTAGGTCACTGACCAGCGTCTGACTGGCACAAGTTTTGGAGCCTGGATCCTGTTGTGACTGTCTCCAGGTTTCCTGTCATTGTATCATTTAAGCGCTTTCAAACTTAAAAGAGAATATTTATTAAAGGCGTACGGAGCAGACAGAGGTGATAGTGGTGCTTTTGTGTCTGTCTGACTGGATGTCACTGCCTAGAGTTGCAGACATGAACTTGGCAAAAAAACTCTAGAGCAGTGCCTTAGTAAAAGGTAAGCTACATAGATGATGGGATGAAAACTTTTCTTTAAAGCACTTCCTCCTTATCTTCCTCTTCTTCCTTGTGCTATGTAATGGCAGGAACACTCGCCCTTCCCTCATTCCTTTTGTTGTTGCTTCTTTCCTTTGTCTCTGGCTAAGTAACTGACCGATCTGACCTTTGACATGCATATCAAACTTATATGTTTAATTTCTTCCGCTTCTTCTGTTCTCTTCTGAGCAATAAAGGAGTCGATATGTTTCTAATGAAGTGCTTATCTTTCCAAAAGTGAGAATCCGAAAAGCCAGTCCGCTTCATGCAACGATTGGCCAGGTGTGCGTAGGGGAAATGTAAGCAAAATTTGAACTTCTCTCTCAAGCTCTCATTGACTTAAAGTGTCTACTGTTATCCCCATTTGAACGATTATTGCGTCTTGTTCCTCTGTACGTCATTGTTTTACAAACTACACGCTGTACAAACTAGTTAGTTTCAAGCATAGTCTGGCCTAATAATTCCATAGGCCTGGTGGATCTTGGAATATACAAGTGCGTTGACTTCTTAAACACTCTTGTGTCTGACTTTACATTTAAACTTTTCTTTATACATTGGACTCTACAAAGGGTCTTTTTGGTTTGACAGGAGAGGTTGGGCCTTTCTGTCTGTCAGTCGGTCTGTCTGAGCAGTTATGGATCACCGGCAGCGTTCGAGCCAGCTTCACGTCAAGGTAGGAGGGATTCTGACCGGCAACCTGCACCGAGCCTTCACCCTGAGGACTGTTGCCCGGCAGCATCCCATAGTAGTCGAGCTGGTTGTCATGTAGGAGGTGACCGTTGTGGGCGTTGTTGTTGCTGCGGTTGTGGTAGGCGATGGAGAAGGGCTGTGTTTGATTGAAGTCTCCTTGATTGGCGGGAGTTTTGCTAGGCGAGGTGACGACCGTGTCCACTGATGATACAGCCCAGGAGCGAGAGGGGCTGAGGCAGGATGCAGAACTAGCAGGACCTTGTTGCGGGTACTGCGGGTGGACCCTCACCTTCTTGTCGATAACACCCATAAAAGGAGTGTTCCTAGACGAACGGCCTGCTTCCCCAGGGTAAGTCCCACCTCCTACCATGCATATTTCCGTTTGGGGAGAGGAGATCAGAAAGAGATCGTCATGGAAACCAGTAACCCCTCCCACAGAGGCCAGATCAGAAGGTACATCCATGTGCTGGGCAGAGGCAGAGGTCCTGAAGCCTGGGCCTAGATTAGTTGGCTGGCCCCCAGTGAGGCTTCCACTGCTTGTGGAAAAACGAACACTGACATTCTGGGGGTGGATGAGAGGCCTGGGGGGAGGAGCAGGCGAAGAGGCTGGGTGGGCACTCAGCGGGCGTCGTAGTCCGCCATGGTGCTGGTATTGATAATCATGTGATGGTGGGAGGGTCTCAGGAGGCCCCAGTGTTGCCTCAGTAACTTCCATGGGGTAGTACGCTGCTTTGGATTGGTTGCGGCTAAACTGATGGGCCTGGCCAAATCTATTAATCCCCACCCTCTCCCCTCCTGCCCCTCTCCCATAGCCAGATGCAGGTCTTGCCTGGCAAACGAGGTCAACATCCACATCTTCTAGTGGATATGAAGCTCCAGAACTCAGACCCGCCTGGACCTGCAGGTTAGGCCTGATATCTAAGGGGCTCAGGCACATGCCTTCCCCCAACTCAGCAAGTTCTTGGGGCAGCTGACCAAACTGGGAGTAGGCAGAGCTTCCCAAAGCCATGTTGGAATGGGCTGAGGAACTGGGCTGACTGGTTCTGACAACTTGGGCTTTGGTTGGTTGATGCCACTGGCTGTGGACAGGGTTCTCCTTTTGGAAATATCTCTGACTGGCCTGATGGTGGTGCTGCTGAGCTCCCTGGTTCTGGTCTGAGTGGTGGAGAGCTGAGACAGATTGTGGATGGTGGTGTAGACCCCCAGTTCCTGACAATGCAGGCATACTTTCTGACATTGGGCTGCCTCGCTGCTGATGCTGCCCTGGGGAGGTAGGAGGGCTGAAACGATAGGATGAAGGAGGAGGAGGCGCAGCGTGAAAGGGAGAAGAGGAGGAAGGGGAGTGGGTGGGACTGGGGACGTGACGATACAGGTGAGTGGGGGAAAGGGAGGGAGGTGATTGCACCCCTGGGTGGCAGTAACTGTCAAGGCTTTGAACTGCTGGTGGAGGGTGGAAGGAGGACAAGGGTGGGTGAGCATCTCCGTCCCTGTGACCTCCCTCCTCCTTCCCCTCCTCGCCTTCCTCCTCCTCCTCTTCCTCGGTAAGCCCCTCTCTGTCCTGCACCTGCTGACAACCTGAATCTCTGCTCCTGGCCTCGCTGATGGACTTGGTCACATTTTGCTGATAAACATGATGTGATGAATGTGGCTGGGGGTCTTGTTGTTGTGCAGCCTGCCGACACTCTTCTTTAACCCGGGACAGCAGGCGCTGGATCTCCCGGTTGGATGGGCAGAGGCGACTGGCCTCAATCAGGTCCTCAAGGGCTGCATGGAACTGTCTGATAGGTGAGAGAGAGTGAAAGATGGAACAGAAGAATTTCAGAAGAAGGCATAAAGAGAGGGTGTCAATCAATCTGGGGGTCCAAACGGACTCTTTCTACAAGCTGAATGGATTTTGTCTTAGCCCTCACTACTACCTACAAACATTTCAGTACCCAGGCTGCCAGCAAGCCCTCTGTAGTGCCTCCCCAATAGCACTGTTAGATCAAGAGAATGGAAGGCAAAGGGGAGTACAGTTCTTACAGAAAATCATTTATTGGGACCCCAACAAGCAGAAGAACAGTGTACTCCTGATTGAGGTCCAGTTTTCTTGACATGTGGGTAAAGATCGATTAGGACAATAAAGTGGAGCTGCATCTGTGCAGCTCTTCCTCACTTTAATCAACAATTTCTCACATTGGTCACCTACAAACTCGCTACTATCCAAGAAAATCCATTTGACACACACCATCTATGAACCAGGAAGATCTATTTTCTCTTCACAGGAAGTAAGGTTGGAGTAATGTGAAGCTCAAGAGGCTACGAAGCTCCCAAACTCCCCAAAAAAGGCACAGTCTCTAAACTCATTGACTTTCAGCTGGACATCAATACACAGACTCTCTTATCAGATAACCACAGAATGGCTCATGATATGGTTAGGGTTATTTTGTTCTGTTCAATCACATGACGCTATGTTGCTATGGTTACCTGCGGCTGCGTTTGGCGCGAGCTCTGGCGTAAAAGGCCTCATAAGATTTGGCTTTTAGCTCCAGTGCCCTGGTAGCAAACTCCTCAGCAAGGGCAAAATCCTGCATGGAAAAAAATCAATATATGATGGTAAATAAAGAGATAAAGTGAAAAACAAAACATTCTTGACATCAAAGCAAAGCACATCATGGGTTGGAATTAAATTAGGCGTCATCTTTAAAAATGGACTGTATGTGAGTGTGTGTGAGAGAGAGAGAGAGAGACACTCACATTCATCTTGCGGCGGCAGCGTGACAGGTTCAGGAGCACACACACTTTCAGCTGTCTAAATGTCTTCAGCTCGTCTCCTGGAAACTTCTGGAGAGCCGACTGGTAGGAGTGAGCAGCTTCCCTCACTTTACCTTGCTACAAATAGACACACACACACAGACAAAAAAAATGCTTACAATATCAAATAAATGTGTGCGCGTCTGGTTAAATGTGTGTATCTGTGTGTGTTACCTTGTACAGTCTGTCTCCTTCTTGGATTAGTTTACTGAGAAGAACCATTAAGATGTCTGGTTTAGAGGTCGCCATGGCCCAGGTGGCTGGTCCTAGAAACACATACACACACACAGTAGTACTACTTGTAAATCCGAATAAAGCCACGGTCATGGTGTCAAATGCTTATACATGTAAGTCTTTTTTTTTTCTTTTCTTTTTTTACCTATCTTGGCTCCCTTTTTGAGCAGAGCAATAACTGCTGAAGTGTTTCTGCAGCCGACCGCTCGGTCCAGAGGACGCATCCCGCTAGAGTCCACATGCTCCACAGATGCACCGTGATCCACCAGGTGCTGCACCTAAAACAGAGAAGGACACGAACAAGGGCGATGTTTAGCATGTTTTATTGATTTACATTTACATTTTGTCATTCATCCAAAGCTGCTTAGAAGCATGGCAACAAACTCAATTGTAGGGGGGGGCAGTGCCTCAAAAGAGATGTGGTACAAATTCTCAAGTAGCTGACCAGGTACAAGTGCAATGGGAACGATTTTAAGCAGAGGTTGTTTTTTTTTTTTAAATAAGAAACAACTGAAAGTATATAAATGGATAATAAATACCCACAAACAACAAGAAAGTAGTGCAATAATCAACAAAATGCAAAAAGGTTAAAAGGGCTTAAGTGTTGAGGTGTTTCTTGAATTCACCAATGGAGTCAGCAGACCTTGTGTAGGTGGGTAGTTCATTCCACCTTTGTGGAACCAAAAAGAACAAGAAAAATCTATATAGTGATTTCTTACCAGGTAGTGACAGTACAACCAGACATTGTTCTTTTACAGACCAAGGCGGACAGGAGGGGGCTTACAGTTTGATGAGTGACTTAATATAAGAGGGTGCAATTTCATTGGTCAACTTGTAGGCAAGCATCAAAGCTGTGAACTTGATGCGAGCTGCAATCTGGAGCTTGTGGAGGTTGACGAATAGAGGTGTGACACGAGCTTGTGTAGGTTAGTTGAACACCAGAAGCACAGCTGCATTCTGAATCATTAGAGGTTTAGCAGTGCATGCTGGTAGTCCAACCAGATTTAAGTAAACTTTCTTTTTTTGTTGCAAAATCTCTTTATTATTAAGAATTCTTGGCCAAATACAATGACGACTTTGTGTGTTTTACGCACCACTTCTGGGTCACCACAGAAGGCAGCCAGATCCAGAGGTGTCCGTCCACTGCGGTCAGCGTGTGTCGTGGCCGCACCCCTCTCCACCAGCTCTGTGACCAATGGGAGCTGGCCTTTCAGACACGCCCAGCTCAGTGCCGTTAACCCTTCTCTGTCGATCTGGTCAAGTGAGGCTCCTTGAAACAGGAATACAGAGACAGAGAGATTCTCATTGTCCATTCGGGTTAGAGATGCTCTTGGGGTCAGAGGTCTGTATCGGAACTAGAGAAGGGCTTAAACTGTGTGAATAAATCAGCAAAATTCTGTCCCATATACTATAAATTCTTAAATAAAAGGTATTCAAATCACGTCCAAATTGCTTCTCCAAACTATTCCACAAAGGTTCATGTGGCTGTAGGTTTTCATTTTAACCAAGCACGAGCACACCAGGCTTGACTCAGCTTTAATCAGCTGATCTCAGTCTTCACACAGCTGATTGGTCAAATTGTGTACCAGCAAGTACTGGATCCAAGTCTATTTCCTTGTATGTCCCTCTCAATTTTTACGTGCCCAATCTGGAAATCCAGTCTGCCTTCCTCTCAAGGAGCAGTTTCTGTAAATACTTAGACTTTAAAGGAAGAGACTGGGTGATTAATTTCTATAAAATGTGCTGCTGCATTAAAAGTACAAGGACAGAGGGGATTCTGTGCTTGGAAAGGCTTTTACTGGGAAAGCAAAAGTGCTTAATTGACGTTATCCTTACAACAATAAACTAGAAATACAACCTCGTAGTAGTATGTGTCCACCAACCAGTTAAGTTGGAGTTTACATCCAGACGTCTGTCTAGACTCATATAATATTTGTAGAAAATAATTTGAGGGAATTTAAGGGTATTCAGTGTATTTTTTGGTTAAATAGAAGTAGAATTTCCAGTGAGAAACTTGCTGTCGTCAGAGACTATTTTTACAGAGGAGCACAGAGGAGTGATAGAGAGCTTCAGCACATGGTGCAACCATAATCACCTGAAGCTGAATACCAACAAAACCAGTGAGCTTGTGGTGGACCACCAGAGGAACAGGAGGCCCCCTGTTCTGGTTGTTCATCCAGGAAGAGGAAGAGAAGAGGGTGGACTCATACAAGTACTTCAGGAAAGCAAAATGGAAAAAGCTACGAATTCTAAAATGTGGATGACTCACAAACATCTTCAACCCAGCAGCACAGAAGATCTACACAATTACCACAGTTTAAAGGTGGACACCCAAGATTAATGTCACCAATTGAGTATCTGACCAAATGTGAAATATGGTCACAACCTCTCCTTCTGTTTCCTGAGTTATGGCATTGGATAATCGCCAGAAAAGTACTTTTGTATAACATAATGGTGTCACAGTGAAGCTGACCATTGACCTTTTGGATATAAAATCTGATATCACTTCAGAATTTTACCCTATTAGGCATTTGTGTGAAACTTTGAAATAATTAAGTGTATGAATTCTTTAGTTATGGCATGATTTGATGTCACAGTGACATTTGACCACCAAATTCTTATCAGTTCCTCTTTGAATCCAAGTGGATGTTTGTGCCAGATGTAATAAAATACCCTCCAGATGTTCCTGAGATAGTGTTCAAACTGAGTACAATGTAAAAATATGCAAAGTAGAAGCAATTGGGAATAAGTTATAAATGAAAACTGTATTTTTGTCAGAGCAGCAGAGTGTTAAGAAGTGTTAAAATAGCATGGACTGCAAATTAAAACAGGCACAGAATTATGGCCTGTTTCAAATTCAGATCTGTTCTTTCTGCAGTTGAGCTACATAAAGGTAATGTTTCATTTCATCAGGTGAAATGAATATCATTCATGGTCTCATTGTGTTGTTGGCGTTGTTGCTACTGAATGGTGAGGTGGTTGCTTACCATGATCAAGCAGCAGCTGGGCGGTGGTCATATGACCCTCTGAGGCTGCCGTCATCAGCGCTGTTCGACCCTGCTGGTCGACCGTGTTCACCTCAGCGCCGTGATTCAACAACAACTCCGCCACCTGAGCCAGAGACACGCAGGGAGACCGAGACTTCACATGTTTGGAGCAGGAATCAAAATAAAGGTGTTTGGGGGTGATGGTGTATGTGTGTTATAGCGTACCTGCCAGTGGCCCCGTCTCACTGCACTGAAGAGCGGTGCGACACCTCGCCTGTTGCCTTGCCCAACAGCGCCCCCCTGATCCAACAGGAGCCTGCAGACTGACAGCCTGCCCCTGCCTGCTGCTGCTGTCAGAGCTGAAGGAGAGACAGATGTTACTTTAATGCCAATAAAGCTTTTGAATTAAGTTGAACTGAATTTAGAGAAAGAGAAACAGAGAGACAGAAAAACAAACAGGTGAAACAGGTTCCTAACAGCTCCAATTGGCAATGAGGTAAAAATTCAAACCTGATGGTTCTTACTGAGCAAACAACCATGTCATTGTTTGTTTTGTTAAAAGGTTTAAATCAAACAAATGATGAATACTAGTGAAAATAAAATGGTGAAAATGATGTGTAAATTAGGGAGAGGAAAGAAGCCATTTCAGTAACCATTCACACTGTCACAAATATACAGTACACAGTATGATATGATGTGATATGAAAAAATAAGCTATTTCAATTTTGCTCTACTTGTTCCAAAATAAGACATGAGATGATCTGGAAGGTTTCCCTCTTTGTATTGTATCTTGTATATACAATTATGTCACATTAATACCATATAGCATAAGAAGAAGCTGTGGAAAATCTGCTTGTCTATGCTGCGTCACAGTATGGAGAGTATAGATAGATTGAAGAGTAATAAAAGATTGGGTTGCTGCTCTTTCTAATTTAAGTTCTCATCGATTATGATTGTGAGGAATTTAGTGGCTGAGACATTTCATCATTCTCAAGTGAGATCTTTGATTCATTTTTGCAATATTCATAAAAAAAAAAAGTAACGATACATTTGCTTCAAACCATTGAATATCAAACCATCTTTAATTTATGACAACCCGTTGACACAGTACTTTAGTATTTGTAGAAGCATTAGCTGTATTTTGTTATGAAACTGGTAAACTGAGGCAATTGTTCTTTAGGTCATTTGCACTGTACTGCACACTTTTCTCCACTAGATGTCAGTGATGTGCAGCTCAGCAGCTACTGACTGAACACAGTCATTCTTACGTACTATTTGGCAGTTTTGAATGCAGCACAAATGAAAAATGTGAGCCAGTCAACCAAAATATTGAGAGTGATGTGTTAGTGTCACATTAGATACACACCATAACATAACATCAAACTTGTAAAATATACCACAAACATAATGTTTTTTCACCATCTATTAGCTCCAGTTTGCTGCTTTCCTTTAGTTGTCTTTGAATGTAACATACATACATAATGACTAGTAACATACACAATGATTAAACTTCTGTTGTTGTGCAGGATTGTAGTGGTAGTGCAGTGTTTTGATAATAACAAATACTAACATTGAACAGAAAGTCTTGCAGTATCTTGAATTCAGTTTTTAACCAAACGTCACCTAGAAATTTCAGGATTTTTAAAACTATGACTTGCTGTGTTGCCTTCAAGTGTTCACTATAGCTTACAGTAAACAGAAATATGCTTCCAATTAGAGGAAGAGAATGGAAAACGTAAATGAGCAACAGAATATGCACCAGAGTGCCTCTAAACTGGTGTGGATTACCGTATGATTTTAACATGAGTCGTGGGTCTAAGCCTGCACATGCTGTGTTTCCAGGCTAATACATGCTGAAGTTGTTTGTGTGTTTATGTGTATCTGATAAACTCCACTTTTTGTTTTTAAATACAGACATTTCAAAATAACACATTTTAGAGCTGTAATCATAATACCGTGAAACCGTGATATGTTTGCCTAAGGTTATCATACCGTCAGAATCTCATGCCGGCCCATGCCTAGTAGTAACATGTAAGAAGTAATGAGTAGTAAAGTAGGAATTATGCAGTATGAGTATTAGTTGTTGCAGTACCTGTCTCTCCCCACAGGCTGTCAGGTATGTTGATTTCAGGTCTCTCTTCTTCATCTGTGTCTTCCTCTGGAAGATCCAGGAGGTACGACACAATCTACACAAACACACAATACGAAATGTTACACACATGATTCAGTTACACAAAATATCATAAACTTGTGTATGCATGTGAGTTTAGATCACCTCTGCGTGTCCTGCGCTGGCAGCCGCGATCAGAGACTGATGCACTGCTTGGCTCCTGCTCACCCCCTTCTGGCCGCAGCAGGAAGTGCAGCTCCAGTCCTGAGTCTTCAGCAGGTAGCACAGCGCCTTGAGGTGGCCTCGCTGAGCGGCGTGCACCAACACACACCGACCTGAGCTGTCTACATGACCCACCTGAGCACATAGGGGCGAGAGACAGAGACTTAGAAGCAGGGTTAGGGTGAGGGCCATCACAACTTTAGCTTAATCTCAAAACACACGCACACACACACACACTCACAGAACAGACAACCTATCAATCAAAACCATAGACAGTGACACGTTGGTAATTATTATATTTCTACCACTTGATGGCGCCAAAGTACATGATTTTCAAATCCTGAAAGGCAGACAGTCTAGTAGGCAGACAGGTGGGCAGCTACCTTGGCTCTGTGCTGACTCAGCATGACAATGACGTCCATGTGTCCGGCCGCAGCCGCGAATCCCAGCGCAGTCAAACCGTCATGTGACTGAGCGTCGACCTGGAGAAACAACACAGAAGCCTCAAGCATGAGTCACAGCACAAAAGATTTAATTAGAATAACGACTCACGGATTCTGTGAGATGGATATTGAGACTTTTATTATGTATTTTCTTGCAAAGTGAATCAGTGCAGGAATTCTGGCTTTCATTTAAATCTCAGGATCTATTGCTGCACCCTTTCAAATGTAATGTCAATTAAAGCTGGACGCTCACTCTTATTTCAAAGTTCTGTATGTAGAAATGAGAAATTCAAGGCACTTGGGAGTCCACAAATGAATTTTCATGCAAAATCTGGCCCGGACCTTCTGATTTCTAAATCAGACCACAGGCTGTTACAAGCAACTAAGAAAGTCAGGGAAGGTTTAATTTATGAAGTTATATAGGCAGCCATTCACTCATTTGCAATAAAAAAAAGATTAATACATGTAAACTGCTTCCCAGGTCTACATATACAACCTTTAGCTTCTATTTCACGTTTAACCATGAGTTTTTGTCTTTAGTAATGTTGCAACACAAATGTACTCTTATAACATATCATTTAAATGTGCCATTAAGTTTTGTAATAGACTTCTGTTGAATAAATCAACAAAACAAAATGTTTCCTCAAAGTTGTGACCTAAAAGATTAGAAATGTTGTGCTATGATAACATGAACCTCGAATAACCTCAGAAACAGTAAGAAAAAAGAAGCTTTTTTAACCTGAGCTCCGTGGTCGAGCAGCAGCGCCACAGCGTCACTGTGACCCAAGTGAGCGTGGACGCACAGCAGGGGGGCGTTGTTGAGGACATCGCTCCGATAATCCACGTCGGCCCCGCCCAGAATCAGCAACCTGCTCACCTGCACAGGTAGAGAGTCAAGTTACAATCCACCTGTTATAGGCACGCGTCTATGTTTGTGTGTGTGTGTGTGTGTGTGTGTGTGTGTGTGTGTGTGTGTGTGTGTGTGTGCAGTGTGTGCGCAGTGTGTTACCTTGATGTTGGGAGTGTAGAGGTTGCGCAGCGATGACAGAGCAGGACTCACGCTCTGTGTGCTGTAGGACAACCACAGCCCCTGCAGGACTGAGGAGGAAACCCCAAGCTTCTTACTCAGGCCCTAAAGATAAGAAAAGACACCACAACGACAAACATTTAAACACTCATACAGCAGGGGCCAAGAAAGGTCAATGCCACAAAGCCATGATAGCTTGTATAACATCATTTGAAGTACTCAGAGGGAAAGCAAGTTGCTAAACTACTTCTTAGTGTGTCTTTTTTATGCTACTCCACACTTTGATGGACATTTGTGGGGTCTAGATAGCTAATAAGCAAATAGCAAGTATTCTCAAGATGACGTTGCTAAGAAACCTGTCTATAGGCTCCTGAGCTGCTTCAAGACTTGTGTGTGTGTGTCTGTGTGTGTGTGTGAGCTCACCTTGTAGATGTGAGCCTTCAGGATGTGATGTCCCAGCTCCAGCGTCTGCTGTCGGTTCAGCTTTCCCTCCTGTCTGCAGAGCCAGAAGGCCAGCAGAGTGTGACCGCTCCTGGAGACAAACAGACAGAAAAGCAGACCCCTTAGTGAAAGCATTTCTCTCTCTCAGCCTCTCTCTGTCTCTCTCTTTCTGTCTCTCTCTTTGTGTCTCTCTCTCTCTCAGCCTCTCTCTTTCTTTTCCTCTTCTCCCTGCCTGTCAGCGTACCTGGGGTCGCAGAGGAACCTGTCATCCTGCCCCTCCTCCCTCCACACCAGCCACTCCCTGAAGGAGGCATGGTTTAGCATCCTGCTGCCATCGCTCCGCCGCAGCAGGAATGGGGAGAGCTGCTCCAGCCTCTGCCCGAACTCCGCCCACGGCAGCGCTCCTCCGCTCACAGCGCCAGCGTTCACCACCTCAAACAGCTGAGGGAGGAGGAAGAGGGGAAAGTTATATACAAAACTTTCATTAAATCAAAAAACAAGGCTCAGTTTAGGGGTTTGGAACCAGGATATTTGCATACTTCTATGTAAAAACATTCACATACACACATAAAAACAGAATGGCATGTACCTGCTGGTCGGTCAGTGGGTGCAGAGATGCCACAGTCACGTTGAGCAGTGGTAGAACTCTTTGAAAAGATGACTGGGTGGGAAACCGCATGTTGAGCTGCAGCAGGTAGACCTCAGCTAGACTCACAGGAACCACCTGTTATCATACACACACACACACACACACACACACACACACACACACACACACACACACACACACACACACACACACACACACACACACACACACACTTAAATTACCGTTCTACTGTATATCCAACTGAATACAACTAAGTACAATTTTGAGGTACTTATATTTTCTGGAGTATTTTCACATGATGCTACTTTCTACGTTTCAGAGGGAAATATTGTACTTCTCCTCCAATACATTGGAATGAACCCCCATCATTCTTTCATTTGACCTTCACTTCACTCTGTTCTTTCTTCACTTCTTCCTCACCTTGAAGCTAGAGCTCTTTATGACCAGGAATCCTCCCTCTATCAAGTCCAGGGTCAGCTTCAGGTAGAGGTACGAGCCTCTGCTCAGGCTCTTCAGGTGGCTGATCAGCTTGGCCAATGCTGCGTTGTCAAGCCGACCATTGCTCAGCGACACGTTGCTCTGGATCTCAGCGCTGCTATGGATACGCTGCATCAGGTAACCCTGAGAAAAAGAAAAAAAACATATTGAAATGCAGATAGCTTGATAAACAGACAGATACTGTAAATAGGCAGCCTGTGTGAATGTTACCTGCAGGTCCTGGTCTATGGCGTTGTTCTCTTCCATCCTGTCTAGAGAGATGTGGTGAAAAGGAAGAGAACGAGTGATGTCCTGATAGAAAAAAAAGACAGAGAAATAGACTTTAGATGAATTTGCTTCACACAGACACATTTTCTGTGTTCTAACTTTTGGGAGCAGAGAAAGAGGCTGATATTTACACAACTTTGAAACCTAATTTCATATATTTGGCGATTTTAATCATTCAAATTTGGCATGGTGGTTAACAACACACTTTTCTGTGGTATGTCAAACTCAGAACACATACCTGCTGACCGGTCCTGACAGTGGTAATGACCTTCAACCAGGAAGGAAATTTCTGGATGTTTCGGGACAGGAAGGAAGTCAGTGTGTCACCGTAATCCGGCCGGTGGAACTCTGCCTCGTTTAGGCCGTCAATCAGGACAATAAGCCCCACCCCCTCCACATGCAACTTCCTCTCTGGAAAAAACAACAACAAAAAAACAGTGTAAAAACAGCATAGATTAAGAACTGTTCCTCGCAATTATTGAACAGAAGCTAACGGAACACAGTATGCACCTCTGTAGAGAGCGTCCAGTGGTTCTAGTATTCCTCTCTGGAGGGCAGAGCCTGGATCCTGGATGCAGGAGCGCAGACTAAGTGTGCTCTGTAGCTGTGGCGACCGGTGAAGAAGCTCCCGATAGGCTAACAGCTGAGGGGCGTTGCTTAGCATCGCCGCCATGTTGTGGACGAACTCCGGAACCAGACAAGTGTGACAGTTATCAGCCTGACAGAAATGATATGAGACGACCTGCAAAGACAGACAGGAAGAAAGAAATCCATGCGTCATTTTTAGATTTCACTAAGACCTTAAGTCTGGTATTGTGGATTTCTTTACCAGACTTTCAAGTTTCAGTAGAAAAACATTCATATAAATCAATCATATCAAAAGGCTGTACCTAGCGTCCCCTCTAACACTCTCTAGGCTAACTATACGCAAAGAGCGGGAAACAGCTAGCTTGGCTCTGTACAAAGCTAACAAATTATTTACCAGCACCTGTGAAGCTAACGTGTTCTAGGCTAACCATACACAAAGACTGGAAAGAGCGGGAAACAGCTAGCTTAGCTCTGTACAAAGGTAACAAATCATTTACCAGCACCTATGAAGCTCACTAATTAACACATTCTATCTGGTTTATTTCATCCATACAAAAAACAAAGAGTAAAAACAACACATTGTGGTTTTAGAGGAGCTTATGAACCAGACTATTTCTTGGCTGGGTACAATGACTTTGTGATATGTCCGCTAGCTTCTTTGCAACCACAACGTGACGCGAAAACTTGTCAGAGATATTACCTATTAATTTATCAGCTTTAGGTGAATTTGGTTACTTCTGACAGAGCCAAGCTAACTGTTTCCTGTATTTACCATTCAGATATGAGAGTGCTATTTGTTTTCTTATCTAAATCTTGACAATAAAATAAGCATACTTCCTAGAACGTCAAACACTTGATTCAACATTAAGCTCTAGAGGAACAGTCTGACAGATTGGTAAATACATTTGTTAGCCATTTAGCTAGAATCAGTCAGAAGAGAAGATTGATGTCAATTTAATCTCAGATTTGAGTACAACAGTACATCTTTCAACAATTCTAAACCTTTAAATATAAGTTTCTGTGATTGTAATCGGAGTTTGGGCTATTATGTAACAGAATAGTAAAATAATACATTTAGAGGACTATGCCACCATGTAATTTTGCATTTGAGCTCTCTGAAGGCTTGTTTTAGTAGTGATAAAAGTATTCAGACGGTACTTATATGAAAGTAGCAATACCACAATATAGAATACAATGTCTTTCATTCAATACTTCACTTAAATAAAGTATTATCAGCTAAATGTTCTCAAAGTATCAAAAGTAAAAGTACTAGTACTGCATTATTATTACATAATATATTATTGACGTATTATTACTGATGCATATAGCAGTAAACAACAGCAGTTTTTTTAATGTTACAATTTTAAATGCCATATATATTCTAGTTTATGTAATGGGCCTTTTAATCTAAAAAAAATCATCATATTTTATAAACTCATTATATGTTTTGTTTTTAAAATCTTAATATTACTGATGTATTGTGTGTTACAATAGAGCCAGGATGCTACCTGTCCTGCAAGCCTCCTTAGCACCTCCTCCTGTCTCCTCTTCATCTCTGGAGTCCCTGGACAGCTTCCTCCTCCTCCTCCTTCATCTCCTCCTCCTCCTCTCCCCAGGGAATCGTGGGAGAAAGAAACAGATTCTACATCTGGAGTGAGGAAAAATATCAGATTTTTTCATTCTCAGTAAAGATGTAAACACACAAACCAAGTCTCTTTGTCTCTGTGACTCTTAACTGCATTTCTATTGCTCTGGTGTATTTTTTTCCCCCACAGCATGATTTAATGGATTTTTCTGGTGGTTGGATCAGCTACGTGTCTAGTTGCTGGTTGTGAGTCTGGCTGATTTTTATTGGGTTCAGCCTGATGACTCAGCTGTCTCTTACAGAATGAATAAGGTTGTCTTCATGGCTGGAATAACTCACTGGGGGTCCTTTGGCAAGCATGTGATATGTGCTCTTGCCAACAAGCTACTCTTTCCTCTAAAAGCTCCTACAAGATGCAGGATATAATGTATCAATAATACATGTGTAATAATAAGCCCCCTAGTTTTTATTAATGATCTGTGGCCAGGCCTGGAATCGAATTTAATGTGCATGAGTGCATATTCTTACAAATTAACCTACATGTTCATTTTTTCCCCGGCCTTAACTGTACAAATACACGACAAAGAACAGTCACCATGAATTAGGGGTGTAATTCAAAGCTATAATCTGTATCTATATTTGTTTAAGCCAGACAAACTGTATTTGGATTTAAACCACGAGTGGGCAGGGCTTACCCTACACATTACTGCTAATCATGCAGACTGTTTCATTTTCCATGTGCTTTTTACTGCCATTTATCCTAGTCTAGCTGCCCAAACCAAAACCAAAAAACATCATATTTGGACCCTGTATTGATGGATCAATTAAAAATGTGATCCCACCTTTGAAACAGGGTCTAAATAGAAACAAAATGCATTTGTAACACTGCAAATCAATCTGAGGGTGATGTGGGAAGAGTGCTGGGAAAATGTGAAGTTTGTTTGAAGTGTGGTACAAAGTGAAAAATGAGAAAGCAACTGACAAAAATCTGAAAAGCTTTCTTGGCCATTTTGCACGCAAAAGTCCCTTACTTCAGCTCATTTTTCTAGCCACACAGAGTGCCTTATCTACCATAAATTGGCAATCAAGTAAAGATAACACCAGTGCAACATACCAGTGCGACAGTAGCCACAATAATTACTTTATCCACTTATTGTATAATAATGTAATTCTCAAAATCCTCATGTCTATATATGGCTAAGCAAGTAGTGTCCTCCATTCCTCACTGTGTACGTCCTGAGTGGAGACTGCAGAAGCGAGCAGTGTCGCTTATATGGAATTAAAGGTAAATAACTCTGTCCTGGCCCATAATGGCAGTCTGTGTTTTTACTGAAGTGTAGCGCCCATTCTCCCATCCCACCTGCTTCCCCTCTTGCATTATTATGCTATTATATTATCATTATATCAGTGGTATAAAATGATCATTTCTGAATGATGTATTCATATTTGTTTACACTCCTACCTCGAATCCACAATGAATTCTCACAGGCTGCATAGCAGTGATTCATGGACCGGATCCAGGCTTGTGGGTGTTTTACTGTGTCGTTTTTACTCATTTCTAACTTTGAGAATGCACACAAAGCAAGGTGCAAATCAATATGACCTGTAGATGCAAGTCCATCCAAAACAAAAACATGTTGCACAACTCTTCTCTGACACACCATGCTTTATCCACCAAGCCTTCTTGTCTTTATCAGCGTGATGTTTGAGCTTGTTTCCAGCTTCCTTATATACTGTATAATCCATCAAACACTCATACAACTGTGAACAAGTGAGTAGGGTGATGTCATGTGACACAGAGGGTGTCATTTATCTGTTAACATGTCTATTAGGAACATGCATAGGTAAGCAAAAACATCAAAAGAACTCAAGCAAAGAAAAGCAGAACATGAAAGTGCTATTCTGTGTCATCTATCCAGTTGCATCACATTTCACGGAAATACATAATCAGTTCCATCCCTTAAATGTACAGGAACTGAGAAGTAGGCCTGTCATGATAACTACTTTTGTTGGATGATATATTGTCTCAGAAATAATTGTGATCAATTATATTATTGTCATTTGAAGATCATTTTATACCACTGATATAATGATAATATAATAGCATTATAATGCAAGGGGGGCTGGGGGTGGGATGGGAGAGTGGGTGCGATGCTTCTGTAAAAACACAGACTGCCATTATGGGCCAAGACAGAGTTATTTACCTTAATTCCATGATGTTGATAATTACATTATTGTTGATGATGTAATTATTGTGACAGGCCTACTGTGAAGGGACCTTTTTGTCAATGAAAGGTGGAAATCTAGAGAATGTGAGTAAAGAGTGAGGCATTATGGTTTACCAAATTAGGCAACAAGACTTGACAGTTTTGTAGGGTCTACTGGATTCTATTCATTTTCTAGTATTTTTTGATGGGAAATTTCAACTGTAGATTGATATTGCAATTTGTTAGATTTATCCAAAAGGTATAAACAGATGCAAGGGACTAGAGTAGATAATTTTGAAGTCAGATAGTTTTGAAAAATAAGGTTAAAGAATGACTTTGATAGATAACAGAATTTGCTGTTTAGTGCTGAAAAACGAAGATAATTGAAGGTTATTTATATGCATCTTGTACATTTCTGTATCCACCAGAAGTAGTTTATATTTTATATAGGTTTATATTGAGTATTTTGAAATGATGTTAGTAAGTAGGATGAAGTTTTTTTGTATACTTTGTGAATATGATGATAAGTAAGTCACATGACTGATCAATAAGGAAACTGTAACCAATCTCTGAGGCCTCCAAAGTTAAGGCAAAGCAGTCATTAGATGAATAAAACATGGAGTGAAGAAGAGTTGTTGTCTCTCTTCTTACGTTTGGGCAATGTCTGGTTGCCAGCAGTAGTTGGACACATGCGGTTTCCATGACAACTGAGCGCCACCAGACGGGCGATGATGGCTGTTTTGCCGAAGCCCATGTTGCCGACGATCACCACACCCCGAATGGTTGATGGGTCATCACTACGGAGACAGGCGTCTACTTCTTGGAAGAGCCACTCTCTGCCCGTGAACAGCCAATCAGACGAGAGCCCGGGAACCTCAAAGTGGAGGGGCTTCAGGTTGAGAGATGGGGTGAAACGAACTGTAGGAGGAGAGGAGAGGAGTATAGTAATACTGCTAATGAGAAACTTTCGATAGGTACTTTTCGTATGTGTGTGTTTGTATGAGTTTACCTTTATGGTCCTGCTGACTACGACTCCCAGAATTCTGTCTGGGCATTCTGAGGGACGTCCTGGAGGGGATGTGTCTTTGCTGATCATCCAGGTAGACCAGATCTTCAAGATGGGCAGAACTAGTGGCTAAAGAGAGAGAGAATGAAAGAGAAAGTTCATTTTCTGCACAGACAAGGTTGTATAACTGGCATCAGAGCTCTTTCAATCATCAGTGCAATAGATGAACAGCTGCATCAGAAACATCTGGTTATTTAATAAATGTCAAATACTGTGTGCATAAAAAATTAAAGAAGAGAAGTTAATTATAGGCCTGTCACAATAATTATGTATTATCATTATATCAGTTGTATAAAATGATCTTCAAATGACAATAATATCGTTTATCGCAATTATTTCTGAGACAATATATCATCCAACAAAAGTAGTTATTGTGACAGACCTAATTAAGTACAGATGTCTGCCAGGTGTGTCTTGCTGCCTGTATAGTCTCAGTTTTATTTAACATGCATAGAATAGTGTAATGTTGTTGTCACTGGGGCCTGGGTTCACCTAACTTTATAAACTTAATAACAGGACAATAACTAAAACCCTTCCCTACTTCCCGCTCTTTCCCAAACAAAGAAGACTCTCACTCGATTGTCTATCTCAGCTCCCTTACAGTCAAGATGGCGACGAAGCTAACAATCCGTACAGGAATCAAAATGTAAAGAACACATCAAGTTTGTGGATATGCAGCGGACAATCCAGGAGCACAGTAACTTCCTGGATCCTCCGATAGTTGCCCGGCAACCTCATGGTGACAACAGGACTCTTTGAAACTTTTGTCTAAATGGTTTATGAGTGTGCCACTTGTGAATTCAAGAAGCACTGTATGAACACATGAGATGAGCTCATATCAGTTGGAAAACACTGAAAGGTCTCTTCCAGATAGTTGTCTATGTCGAAGCAAGTCGTGCACATAAGTGGTTAAAAGTACATTTTTAAAGAGAAACAAAAGTTGTCTTCCTTTTCTTTCTTTCGTTAGTGAAGTGAAGAACATTAGAAAGGATGTTAACTGACGAGCAGAGTATCTGACTTCCACTTCAGATGTCATGAAGCTGATTTGAAAGCTGACAAAGAACCTGACAAATGTTAGAAACTGACAAAAACTCACCCACAGTGTGATCCAATTAATCTAGTTACAGTCCTCTAACACCACAGTGAATGCCAGCATTGGCTGTGCCTTGTAGCCTGTGTGTGTGTGTGTGTTTGTGTGTGCGTGTTATGAGATACGTCATACATGTCACTTCCTTCCTCTCCCAAAGCTCTTGTGGTTCACAGTTTTTATGGGACAGAGAGAGAGAGAGAGAGAGAGAGCAAAGAGGAAGGGGAAGATGAGATGTGAACTTGTCGCCTCAGCAGCTCTGTTGTTTAGCCAGGTTGTTTTGTATCTACACACAACAGACTACAGACATCTGGATTGATCTTGCAGTTTCAGTATCACCTGGAGTATTTATCACACATCTGTTTGGGCTTACAACCTAACACTGGTGATCCTGATACCTGATACCCAGAATCATCAAACCATTTATAAACTGGCTCAGTCAAACATACTAGAACTATATCTTGACAGGATCCAGGATTTATCCATCCGTTAAGAGCTTCTGTGCAGTGTCCTGATACTGTTGGTGAGTAGCCTACAGGTTTGGAAATTTGGACAAAGCCCATCCAGCTGTTTTATCCCTTCTTCCAATTTTTATGTTACAACTGAATACAGGTTTGTACTTAAAGCACAGAAATGAACGTTGTATCAATTATATCATCTGTCTCTCTCAAACTATGTCCAAGCGCTTAAAAATGACATAATTTTGACTGGCTCTGCTGCAAAAATTCATGCATAATAAGGTCTAGAGATAGATATATGGGTAAAGGGGCTAATTAAAGCTGCATTATTTTTAATTTAAAATATTTTTTGGCAACAAAAAAAACACATATAATGGAACTCCTTGCTGGAAGCTCTGAAACTTGCAGTATTATTTTACTATCTTTTAAATCACTTTTCTAAACGTTTTTCAATTATGCTAGCACACTCTGTTTATTTCCAACATGTTTTATCCGTTTTATTATTATTATTGATTTTTATAGTTTTTAATCTTAAATTATTGTTGGGAATTGTAGGCTATTTAATTTGTTTACCTGGTTCAACCATGTAAATCGCTTCAAATTTGTTTTACTCGTATTTTGTACATGATAATTGTATTAGCACCTCATATAGCTGAGCTAACGTGTTAGCAAAACCTATTTACTACTTACATCCAGCAGACACACAGAGCAACATTAGAATTCATTTGAAATTGTGTTTTGTCCATTTAATGAATATAAGTCCAATATTCACTCTTCTTTTTTGCTTCTGTTTTGCTTCTCACCAACTCTTTAAAAACACGTTTGGCTGTTTAGCTGCTAAATGCTACGCTATGTTCTCAAGATACTGTGTTTGCTGTGTGGTGCTGAGCAATAACGCAAAAAAAAAAAGTTTTAACTTTTTCACTGAAAACTACTGTCTGCTATGGCTGGAAACCAAGCGAGACTGAACCAAGACAATACATTTGGGGAGTGTGAGCCCAAAACAATTCGCTAAAATGGGCTAAAATGCTACATAGTGCTGAAGGGAAGTGTATCAGGTACTAATCATTTGAGGGTTTGTCATGAGTTACCCCTTTCATATTATACAAATGTAGTTATTTGATTCCATGTTAGCATAAAAATGTTGATTAAAGCAGCTTTAACAGATATGTTTTGCTAACATGGCTACAAGGCTAAAAAGGCTACATTGGGCATACTTTTCATTGAGACTACAAAGATTTAATACAACAACAAAAAAAACACATATAACCTTGAGTTTTAAACTATTTGTTAGTTAAAAGCCAAGTACCTGTATTGTACCTCTAACATAATTATTATAAATATCAATCTTTAAAAAATGTTTCTATTGATCTATATTTATTTATTTTTAAACCTGCAATGATGCTGATGTCATGAAATTAGAGAAAGCACAAAAGCTTCACTATCTCTGGTGAGTTCACTATAGTTGAATGAGAGGGAGTGATACGTTTCCTTCCTCACAGGAAAAGAGTGTGTGGGAGCGCACTGGAGACCTGCAAACACACACCCATATCCACACATGTCATCCATCTTACCAGCAACTGAATTGGGTCGAGGCATGAGGTAGAGAGGGATGGAGTGGGTGGAGCCAGACGAGCGGGCGGAGCCTGGTCCTCGGTCTGGGTGGAGCTTGTTGAGGCTGTAAGTGGATGCGGCCATGCTGTCCTCCACCCTGTATAGGAAGCTGTCATTCACGCGTCCTGCCGCTTCCATACAGGAAGAAGATGTGGAGGCCACCACCGACCGGCCCCCTTGCCGCCAAAGGTTGGGGCTGCTGCCATGGTAACCATCGCCGGGGTGCTTGGCGCCGTCGTCCCGCTCGGCCGCTGACTCAGCAGAATAGCTGGTCAACGTGGCTGAAAGAAAGAGCGGGAGCAAGACAGAGACAGTTAATAATGTAGCCGTGTAAGGGTTGCTTATTAAAGAGATTGTACATTATCTGACCTATAATGCCGCTGTCTCTGCTCTCCAGGGTAGAGGTGGGAGAGGTGACAGAGGGGTGGTTGGAGGAGGCGTGCTTGTTGTTGCTGTTTTCCTCCCCGCCAGCAGGAGGCTGCAGTGTGGAGCAGGGAGATGTGCTGCTACTGGCCAGACTGGAGGAAGGAGAGATCCTCTGTTGGAAAGAAAACAGACATAAACATTTACTGATTTTATCCTCAACTTTGTATATACATGTTTGTACATGCATTCATGCATCTACAGTATGTTACAATTTCCATTTGTCTTCTTACTGTTATAATTTATCATATATTATATTGTTTCTCATGGTTTTGTTGTCTTTTATGCTGTACTGAATTCTGCTTTACAAACACACATTCATACATACAAAGCATGTTTAAAATTATTTTTTATAAATACAGTATATATAATAAAAAGTGTAATATGAAGCAAGACGTATTGCTATTTATAGACTTCTTAGTACATTTACTCAAGTACTGTACTTCTCCTCAATTTAAAAGGTACTTTTACTTGTACTATATTAATTTTGTTCTACTTTATACTTCTACTCCACTTTATTTCAGAAGGAAAAATTCTTTGGCAGTACTTTTCTACATTTTTCTACTTTTCCATTAACTTTTTTCTATGATTTTAGAACCTATAAAAATAAAGAAAATGAAGTACAGAACAGAAAAATTAAACGTTAGATTTTAAAAAATGTTTTTAAATTAAATAAATGATAATGAATTCTGCTATTGAAGCCAACATAGTAAATATGTTTAGGCAGGTAGAGTTTTAAGTTAAGCATATCCAATATTCTTTTTGTCATACACTACATAAAAATATAAATCAGTACAGTATATATAATAGGCATTACATCTTACTTGTTAATTCAAGTCCAATAATATAAAATATATTATTCTGCTTTTATTATTTTAAGAGAATTCACAGTAATATTGTAATTTGACTCAAGTAAAATTCTTCCACCACTGCCAATTGTTAGAATATTGATGATTTAAACTGATCATAATTGCAGAATTGTATCAACTGTGTGATCATAGTTACAATTATGAATTATCACATGTTTCTGAATACAAATAATACTGTTTAATGTAAAAACGCCACTATTACAATATAGTTCAATTCACTTTACACTGAACCTTTTCTGTTTTAAAAATGTTTTGCATGTGAGGCAGTGATTACCTGTCCATCATCCTGAGCGTGGTAAGGGGACCCCGGCTCTCCACTGACGCTCTTTTCCCCCAGCAGGAAGCCCAGCCTGGTCATCAGAGCGTCAGCCGCCTCGTCTACTGTGGGGGGCGGTCCTAGCTCCTCCTCCTCACCTGGAGAGTCAGAGAGAAGAGAGGAAGTGAGAGACATTCGAATGCTCGTCGGGTACGGCCTCTGTTTTCCAGCCTAAATGTTCTATAGCAACTCGACACATTAGCAGTATAGCTTTGAATGTAGCAGTGCAGTGTGAGTCCAGTTTAGGCTATTTGTCAGTGAGTAAATGCTAAAACTCTTCAAGGCCTGAGCCAAGTTCTTGTGTCTTGCCTGCCACCTGCTGATTACAGTGAAGGCAGGTTAGCCCCAAATTTAGTAAGAAAAGTTAGTCTGTTGTGGAGGAGCATAAATGAGCTACACCTGGTGCCCAATGGAACCTGACAAGGTTCACTTAAGGTGGACTGACGTTTAAGGTGGTCCAACTATTTTCATTTTAGAGATGATCTCAAATGTCTGGCTGCTGAGTCTCTCCTGCATTTTGGTGTATATATATATATATCGCAGAAAAGAAGATATTGCAATGCCATTTTTTTCCACTATCATGCAATCCTAATTTACAGTTAAACAAACCTTATTTAACTCATACCGACCCTTTATGCAGCCCCTCAGTTCAGCTTCTGTCTAAAACAGGTCATTTTAGCTCCTGTCTCTTTAAGCCACCGCACCACTCTGTTCTGATTGGCCAGTTCTTGACATACATGCCCAGTTAGTGACTATCATTGGAATAAATACAGAGCTTTTATATCTGGTTATCGTGATACATCCATTACTCGAAAATGTTCCATTGAATGAACTCCCCTAAAAGGTGAGAAGGCTCAATTCTGCCCCCTGCTGTTTTAAAGGTGATACACACATCATCAAGGAAACATTTTAAGACATCCAAAACTTTGATTTCTCTCTTGACAACCTCTGTTTCTCCCTCCATCCTCAGTTAGATGTAAACCCCCGCCCATCTATGCTCTGTTACCCTGGGGCCACGCCTCCTTACATTATGAGATTGAATCCATCCAATCAAGATGGAAATGGCTGTAAATCTGTGCAATCGGGGGTGGTTATGAAAACAGAAGGGATCGTAAGAGAACTTAAAACATCCATTAAAAAAATATGAACTCAGTAACCAGAGCCCACCGGGATGACCACGTGAGAGTGTGTGAGCATGTGCAAAAGAGTGATTGATCTTCACGTTAATATATTCACTATCATGACCCAAATATGCCCAGCACAGACACACACACACGCGCGCGTGTATATATATATACACACACACACACAAGAATGTAAGCCACAGCATGAAAGCTCATACTCTCTGTCTCTCTCTCTCTGACAGTCTATAATTACAGCTATAAATTGCTGACTGGTGGACTAAATACTAGAAAAGCATTGCGTGTGTGTGTGTGTGTATGCACGTGTGCGTGAATGCACGCACATACATGCAAGTGCGTGTGGTCAGTCAATGACAGGGTGTGTGTGTCATTTTTAGAAGAAGAAAAATAAAATGGAAAGATCAGATAGAGGGAGAGCAGACTTTTCCATTTCTGTCTACAGGAGCTTCTGATTCCTTCTATCAGTCCTTCTTTCCTTTCCTACATCCTTCCTCTCTCACCTTGTTCCTTCTATGCTCTCCTTGTCTTTTTGTGCTTTCTTTCTATACAATCTTTCTACCTTCATAATGCGATGTTAACGCTTGCTTTTTTTTGTCATTTTGGTGAGTAAAACAGAGTAAATATAGCACAAATGTTACAGACAGCACCACGAACAATGTGTTTCCAAACCTGCTTATTAACCAGCTGAGCTGTCAGCGACACCGAATAATTAAAACTGGAATCAGTGTGACATGAGTCTAAACACAAAACCTATGCACATTCCTCCTTCAGTAAAAGCTTGTATGTTTCAACCAAAGAACATTCATACCATCGTCTTGTGAGAAAGAAAGCAGGATTTAATTTTCACTGTTCATTTTTCACACAACTACCTCCTTCATTCAACTACCTTCAAGTCTGGCCATTCTGAAATACAAACTCTTTGGCTTTCGGAAGTTGTCAGACAACATGGTGTCCAACCTGTCTTTTGTTTGAAGCTCACCCTTTCTTTCTGGCTGTTTTCAGTTCAGATAGTCGAGCAGAGAAGAGGGGCACTAAGTAACGACATGGAGACACGGGATCGAACCATGACCTTTGTGACAGATGTGTGTGGTTTCATACAAAAGCAACATGTGTGGTTGCAACTGAAAACTTTCAAAACAAACTCTAAAAAGGCAAAAAATAGAATAAAAACCTAAACATTCACTCACACACACACTCACACATGAAAAACCCCCTCTGAAATTGCCACATTCAGTGAATTCGTTCACTGGTTTGTTCATCAAACCTTCATGATCAGCTGTTTTAACCATGGAGAGAACAGACAACACGTGTCCTAGCATTTGCTTACAGTATTTCCCTGTTTTTCATTGGTTGTTTTAGTCTGCTGACAGTAAGTCTTGGTGAATGTTATATTATTTCCACACAAATGAAATGATTCAGTCTGTTTTAACCTGTATTTACACTGGCCTGGCAACACGGAATCAACAGAGTTTCCAAGTGGGAAGTGTTTTTCCCCCATTCTGTATTCCCATTTCAAATATTTATTTAAAGGCACATTATGCAGGATTTTCCTAAAAAACAATGTATCAACTGGGACAAAAATAATCCCTCTCAAACATCACTTATGACCCACTAGAAGGGTGTGGCGGTACAAATCTTGTATACTATACCTTTAAACAATCTCTTTAATATTACAGAAGATAGAAACTCGTGACTCTTACTGATAATGTAATGATCCTGTATATGTTCATTTTATAACCACCAGCTTCAATTCTTTCACCTTCCTTTCTGAGAAATTACATTTTTTCCCCATGACTTTGGCATGGTGGACTGCTTAAAAAACTACAGTACCCATGAGCCTCAGCTGCTGTTGCTACAGAGAAGAAGCAATGGGGGTGAATCAGAGCGTAATGAGGTCAAAATGCTTCACCACTGAAGTTATAACCAAAAATTATAGTTTTAAAAGTAAACAGATTCACTCTGTAGCTTGTAAAATCAGGTTTCAGAGGCACCTGAAATAACCAGTCCCACTTCACAACTCTATGTCTCCATGCTAAAAGGCTTCATAGGACATTTGACATTTCAACCAATTCATCCTTTTACTCTTCAAAATGACAATTTAAATGTTTACCAAATACTTCAAACTTTGTGATGACTGGTTCATCCATTAAAATAATTAACAAATCAATTATGAATGGTTTTCCATGGAAGGCTGCACTTCCTCACAGCTGTCAGATATGAATTTGGTATTTTAGACCAGGACAATGCCCCCCTGTTACCTGCTACATCTCATTTTCATGTACACAGGGTTATCACTCAGCCTTGATGAAGTGTTTTATTTTTTGTTATGGCGGTGAGCTGATGGATAAATACATAAAATAATGATTGTTATTTTCAAGGGCGCCAATGTCAGCTGGGAAAGACGGGTCTTTTTTTTCATCCACGGCTCTAGAAATATGGAGTTTGCCTCAGTCACCCTCAACCAACATTAAGAAACCTGACACTATGAAAAGGTAGGATATATTTTCTACATAAACATTTTGTTGATACTGATGATAGTTGGCTCCTGATATTAAACTAATATGAACTGATATATGAACACACATACAGAATATGTATACCCTATGTACTATTTACCTATATGACTTTTTTCATACTACAGTTTAATGTGGTTGTCAGTATTCATGTCAATGCTTAATCCACCTCAGGTCACTCATTCTGGTTATAAAAGAGAGACATACTTAATATGGTATGTAGCAACTACTGTATGGGTTAAATGAATTCTGCAGTATGTGAAGCAGATGGTACAGCAAATACCATCAACATCACAGAATTGACAGTTGCTATGTTCTACTCACTTGTGTTGTTTATCTGAGTGGGCTGCTGTTTAGCCTCTAATGGAGAGTGGAAGATTCAGGAATAAAAATGAATTCTGGGTTTCCTGCAGTGCTGCGGATCTCATTTATATGCTGTTGCCTCCAGGGGAGATGCCATTACGGTAGCTGCAATCAAACTGAAGTGAAAGCTGATATATAGTTTGATAACAGTCAGAAAAACAAGTTAGCTCATATAAATGTGGAAGTTCTTCAGTCTCAAAGCACTTAATGTGAAATAAAGTATTTCCACAGGCCGGATGTGGTACCCTACTGACTATGTTGAAATCCATCTTTTTCTTGAATTTTAATCAAATGATATATACATCATTTAATAAAAACCTGAAACACAAGAAATGTGAATGTGTGAATGAGTTAACAAGTGGAATTTCAGTCAGGAAACATTATGCAAAGTGTAACCAGTCCTGAGATCAATAGATTGGTCATAGATTGGTCTGTTGTTGACATGCCACTCTGAGCAAAAACATGAGGGTTTAAAGGACGACCTCACCTGTGTTCCTTTCCAGGTTTATCAAATGGAAACACACACTCAGCCGTTAGCGAAAAGGGAGGGACAGACAGCTACAGAGTGTTGGGTGCTCTGAGAGAGAGCTTCAGGACAAATAACACCTGCGAGTCACACCCGGCCGATTCTGCTCTGATCTGGAGCTGTTTACAGACGGAAGGAGAGCTCCGAGTCTATTTTTTAAACTTTGATCAGTGGCAACAGTGTGTGCTCTGTCTCTGTGCGTCTATTAGCATGTTTAGCAGAGCAGCAGCAGTGAGTGCTCTGTCTGTGTGTCTGTTGGCATGGTCATCAGAGCAGCAGCAGCAGTGAGTGCTCTGTCTGTGTGTCTGTTGGCATGGTCATCAGAGCAGCAGCAGCAGTGAGTGCTCTGTCTGTGTGTGTGTTGGCATGGTCAGCAGAGCAGCAGCAGCAGTGAGTGCTCTGTCTGTGTGTCTGTTAGCATGTTCAGCAGAGCAGCAGCAGCAGTGAGTGCTCTGTCTCTGTGGCTACTGGCTAGGCAGGATAGGGGGTTTATATCAGTTTACATGTAGCAACATCATGAAGAAACCTATGTCAGGTCATGGGAAGAAGTTTTTAAAAGGGCTTGAGAAAATAACAGTTTGACTCAATTATATGTGCTTTGACCAAAATTTGAATTTTCAAATTTGAAAACATAAGGAACACCACTAGGAAGCTAAAGAACGATATAAAAACCTCAAATATTCAACAAGTTATGTCCTTTAATGGAGATTAATTCAAGTGAAATTAATTTCAGCTAGCAGAAACTAATGGGTTATTCTGATAACAACACAGTTAATGTGGTTAGGGGATTTAGGGGTGAAAATATATCTTGTTGTTTAGTTGAACAGGACAACATTTTGTGATGACATCAACAGGTTTATCTAAACTTGAGAATGCTTTATCACATTTTTTTACTACAGGTACCCTATGCCTTACAAACTTGAGCTATGAAGTTTGAACAGAGCGGGTAGTTAGGCAAGGAAGGTGTAATGAAAAATATTATCCATTGTGTGGCATTATGGGAAATGTAGTATCTAGTGTTTTTTTGTATTTGACGTACACTAGAGATGTATTTTGGGCTCTGCTGCACCAATTCTGACCATTTTTTTTAAAAAATCTGTCACTTTTGAAAAGTGATTTAATATATAATATCAATACAATATATTAGAAGTGTAGTAGATACCCAGTTAGCAGAGATAATGGACAGAAAACCAGGACAACTTGTTTAAGTTATCAGGAAAGACACAAAATATGACTAATTCCCATTTGTTAATATGGGAGTCCATTAGGCCCTAACACTGACACTAATATTTACCCAAGTAGAAACTTTTCTACACCACTTCAATCTCACCTTCCTCCTCTCTTCTTCCACTTCCTTCTATCTCCTCTCCATCGTTCGGATGATCCACCCAATCCCGACACAGATCCGAATTCTCCTCATGGTTCAGACAGCAGCAGACGTAAAACAGCAACCCCCGCAGGAGTGACGAGGCATGGCCTACCACACCCACCGCCATGACATGTCCGCCGCAACCGCAGCCGTAGCCGTTCCCCGATCTCCATGTTCGACGGACAGAGGTGCGCTCATGCCGACACCATTTGGCTCTTGAACGGGCACATGCTTTCAAAATTGCCGCTGTGCAGTCCATAGCTAGCTGGAAGCCAGGTTCTGATTGGTTTAGAGTGTTCCCATGTAGAGGGTGGAGTCAACACATCAAAGGGCTGCTACTGCCACAGGAAGCAACTTACTACTATAGGTAGGTGAGAGCAAGCCTCTTTAACTTAACTTAGTGTAGTTGCTGTTGTGCTGTTCGTCCTCTCCATTAAGATTTCTTGGTGACAGCCAAAAAAATTAAGATGTACATGATGACATCACTATTCAGTGCTCTTCTCTTTGGACCTGAGCTCCTCCTTCTCCAGAGTACACAAAGGAGAGAAGGAGAGAAAGATGAAGGAGGTAGGAGTGAAGAGATAAGAGTAAGGAGAGCCTCTCCAAGAAAAAAAACACTTACAGTTCTCTAGTTTGAACTCCTTTGAATCAGTGAAGTTAACAAAAAGGAGAGTAAAACTTACAAATGCTCTGGTAATATCCACATGTGTTTGTTACTTTTAGATGTGAAACCAGAATCCACATACTGTAGGCAAGAACAACTTAAACTAGACTGCAACTCACAGCAGATCTGGATGATGTGGTCCACTGGTTTTTGTCCTCTTACCCCCAAAATGCACTCCTTTTCATTCACAGGTAAAGCCTCCTCAAAACTAAGCAAAGAGCAAAAACAACAGCTCAAGTATGAGGTGGAAAGAGTGAATTATCTCCTAGATGATGTCCACTTTAGTCAAAAGCACAACAGGTAAAAGTTTCCAAGCATTCAAAAGTTTTTCTTTCAACAGCGGAGCCTCCATATCTGGTCTGAAAGTCGACCTCCCTCGTCTGACTGCACCGCAAATCAAAACTCCCCTCCTCCAACCCAAAAAAACACACATACACACACACACAGGAGAGAGAGAGAGAGAGAGAGGGAAGGACTGCAGGAGGAGCTGAGCGGAGAGAGTAATCTGTTACATGTCGAGCTGCGCTAGCAAAGTTCAGAAAGACAGTTGAGACTTTTTCCCCTCTAACAGAACAAAAAACACAGCCGGAGAGATAGAGAAAGGCTGAAAGAAGACTTGGATGAGGTCGGCTGAGCAAAGAAATGCTGCAATTAAAGTGAAACTCCTTTTCCAAGAACAGAAAAGCGTCTGACCACAAATCACAGTGAAGATGGAAGGTCTTTTTTAGTCCAGAAAATGTGAAAAATGTAGCAAGAAAAGCACCAAACAAAGAGTAAGACTGAATGAAACCCTGCTTAAATGATGTTTAGAGGTTTAGCTGATGTTTAAATTGAAGTCAGGAGAAGATAATCATCCGCTGGGTGTTTCTGTGGATGATTAAATGTCATCCATCTTTCTGGGAAATTCTTTCTAAATTCTGAGTTATTTTAAACCCTTTTTAATGACAGGAGGGAAAAGGCGAAAGAAAGAAAGAGCAGCAACTGCAACAACAAAGGCAGAGAGCAGTAAGTGAAGCAGTGAAGTTGAGAAAAAAGGGTTTAAAGTTTTCAGGCTGGCTGGCAAACTAACACAGACTTACAACACCTTCATTATGTGCTTTTTTTAGGCTGATTATTTCATCCCCCAAAACTCTAATGCCATAGAGCCAACATAATATCTAAAAATGGAGATAATGCACACCGTTGCAGTGCCTTTACGTAATCATCACAGAATGCAAGGAAAAACACACACAGCTATCAACAAAGTGTTCCTTCAGCTTTCTTCACCATTTAAACAAGATTAAAAGAAAAAAAGCCTCCTTTTGAATAGTTTCAGTCAATGGCTTATGAAATGTAGCACTGTTTTGCTAGGTGTCTGACTACTAAGCTTCTAAAATCAATATAATACAATAATTACCAGTATAATACATTTCTTAAAGAAGCTTAACTTAACACCAAACCGCATGAATTCCACCAGAGTCAAAAGCTGAGATGAGACCTGCAAAGCTAGTTAGCATTAGCATGAGTTTAGCTAGTGTTATAAATTGATAACTACATTAAGCTTCTGCATTATTTAGTTATGTAGAGCAAAAAACTGAATTACAAGGAAATGAGTTCATTAAACTAATGCTTCAATTAAAGATAACAGTAAATTTAGTTTAAAAAAAAGGGATTAAACACGTGAATTTAGCTTTAGTTTTAGCAAAGGTTAGCTGTGGCTATCTTACCAGCTAGCTAGTTACTGTAGTGTGTTTTATTTTTTAGCTGGTGTTTTGATTTCATGATGTAGCTTCTGCATCACTTAGTAATGTAGAGCAAAAAACTGAAGCATGAATTCCACCAGAGGAAAAAGCTGGCAGCTAGCAAGAACTGCAAAGCTAGTTAGTGTTAGCAGGAGTTTAGCCATCAACTTCATGATTAGATCTAGCTTCTGCATGATTTAGTTATGTAGAGCAAAAACTGAATTAAAGATGCTTAATTTCACCTAACTGCATGAATTCCACCAGAGGAAAAAGCTGGCAGCTACCAAGAACTGCAAAGCTAGTTAGCGTTAGCAGGAGTTTAGCTGGTGTTTTCACTTCATGACTAGATTTAGCTTCTGCACAATTTTGTCATGTAGAGCAAAAAACTGAGACTTAAAGAAGCTTAACTTCAGCAAACTTCATGAATTCCGCCAGAGTCAAAAGCTGAGATGGAATCTACTGAGGACTGCAAAGGTGGTTAGCGTTAGCAGGAGTTTAGGCGTCAACTTCATGACTAGATTTAGATTCTGTATCATTTAATAATGTAGAGCAATAACTGAGCTAAAGAAGCTTAACTTCACCAAACCGCATGAATTCTGCCAGTCAAAAGCTACGATGGCAGCTGCTAAGACCTGCAAAGCTAGTTAGCGTTAGCAGGGGTTTGGCTAGTGTTGTAACTTCATGACTTATGCATGATTAGTTATGTAGAGCAAAAAACTGAATAACCAAGAAGTGAGTTCATTAAAGTACACTTTTCCATAATAGAACAGCACATGTAGTTAAAAAAAAGTATTAAACAAGTTAATTTAGCTTTAGTTTTAGCAAAAGTTGGCCCTAACTAGCTAGCTGACAGTTCTGTAGTAGCTCTGTTCAATAATGATTGCAGATTTGAAAGGCTGTTTTCACAATATTTTTTTCCATTTTTCCTTTGTGGAGCAGAAATGACAGTGGGGAGGGAAAAGACATGGAAGAAAATGAGGAAGAACAGAGGGAGGCCAAAAACACAGAGGAGAGGTTAAGGAGTGAAGAGAAATAAACTGAAATCAGAGCTTTAGTGTGTTTGTGTATGTGGGCATGGTGTACTGACTTTAAGAAGCTGCCTTGGCTCATGATAATGTTTCTGTTTTGACAGAGAGTGAACAGTAGAGAGACACAGAGAGAGAGTCAGAGAGAGACTCCACATGGTAATGTTTAGGACAAGTGTGTCAAATCGACCCTGAGGAGGAGGAAGAGGAGGAGCAGCAGGAGGACAGGAGAGGACAGGAAAGGAGGAGAGAGGAGAGGAAAGGAGGAGCAGCAGGAGAGGTCAGGAGAGGAGAAGGTAGGAGCAGCTGTGGAGCAGAGGACAAGAAAGGAGAGGAGAGGAGAAGAGAGGAGGAGCAGCAGGAGAGGAGAGGAAAGAAGAGGAGGGGAGAGGAAGAGCAACGGGAGAGGATAGGAAAGAAGGGACCGGAGAGGAGAGCGGAGGAGGAGGAGCAGCAGGAGAGGAGAAGGGAGAGAACGTTGGCAGGGGACTGGGTTACATTTCTGTGTTTTCTCTCTCACTGAGGCACATAGGGACGATCAAATGAAGGGTCAAAGGTTAACACCCCCTCTGCTGCCAGACACAGTTTAACAGGTCACAGCTGCGTGTGTGAAAGAGACGGAGAGTGAGAAAAAAAGAAACTATCCTAGTGATGGTTAAAATTTCACCTTGATTCTCTCATCCCTTTCAGCCTCTTTACATTTACCGCTTAGACTGAAGCTGTGTTGAAAGTGTTGACATGTTAGATCTGACCTAGCTGCAACTGTCACAGAGCTGGCGCCACCTTCAGGTCAACTTTTAAATTTGTCAAATACTTTGCTTTATGACCAACCTGCAAAACGAATTACATTTCCGTAAGTCTCAGCTGTACTAATTAGCAAATGTTCAATGTATTACCCCCCTGTATATTTTTCTTGGATATTATTATTATTATTATATATTTTCCAAAATCTTTTGTTTGAGTCTCTCTTGAGTCTGTCTTTAATTAACATGTGCTGTGTATGCTCACACGCTGGAGTTATGTAATGTATGGTGTTTGTATATATTCTTTGACCCCAATTTCAAATGTATATACAGTATGTTAAGCTGTTGTCAATAAAGTATTAAAAGAGTCAGGGAGGCTTGTTTCTAGAATGAGACATCAGAGTCTGTCTACATACAGTCATGATCCAGGAAGTCCAGTTTGAGTAACAGATCCATGCATAGATGTAAATAATACTATGAAACAGCAGTTTCCAACTCTTGAGTTAGTACATTGACAATACGTTTATCCTACATGCAGACAAACACTACAGAAGTTCAGCTCAATTTATGTAATCTAACGCAATCTATGAGGAATGTGCGCTTTCATGGACTTCATTGTGTTGTGGCAAAAAGTTAACCAGATACAACTTTGCTGCTGCACAACACTACTTTTTTATTTTCCCAGAGTCTTCTGTCAAAAGCTGACACTGCAACAAATGTTCAGGTTCTGCTTGTAACGTCTGTGGTCGGACTATAGTCAGAGAATATGGTGCAGCACTGGCACGCTGCCATGTTTGTTTTGTGAATGTTAGCCTCGTTGCCACCCACAGTTCGACTGGAGACTGCCATCTGTTTCTCCCTCAGTGTGATGCGTTTGTGTTGTCTTGTGTTGTGTTGTGTGAATGTGTACTCTTGTATCTGACTTCTGACAGATTGCTATGATTCAGCATGAGAGTACAGCACTGTGAATGGCTTCTGATGTAAGATAGGCGGATGGATAGACAGATAGATATATGATGCTCAGTCGGTCAGTCCTACCTGTTGTCCTTTTGGCCAGACGAAGGTTGAGAAGGGGAGAGGAGGGGAGTGAACGAGTGAATCCCTCCATATACCTCACATCTGACCCATCTGACTCAATGCCACCTATTGAAAGACAGAAAGGTAGTCTGTAGTAGCATCTGTAACCATTCCCACCAGGTAGACATCTAGACATGTCTCCACTGTGTGTGTCTACAATATAAAACCATTACAGCTAAAAATGATCAAACTTCTGAAAAGCTATTCAACACTTTAGAGACTTACACATGTAATATATGTACATGGAGCTTCAGACATGACTGTACTTGTACAATCAGATAAGTAGTATAACTTTTGAACACAACACAAGATGATAGGGTACAAAAGGTTATGAGACATAGTAGCACTGACCACTGTTCTTGTTCTTCCGGCCTTTGCTTCCCAACAGCATCTTCAGGCTATTTCGGAACATGATTGCTCACGACGACAGGTCACACACACGCACACACTTCCTGTCAACACCCCCTGGAGAGAAGAAGTGAGAAAACAAGAGAGAGTCAGCTATAAGAAAATATAATTTCCTGCATGTTGTTTAGCTCATCAGACTGCATTGTTCTTTCTGTACTATAGGGGCACTGTGATTGTCTAGATGTCCTAGTCTTATCCATGTGGAGAAAGTATTAGGTGTGACATGTGAATGACATTATATAGTTGCAAAGTGGAGGAACAACATCACCTATGGTTCTGAAAATAAGAGTCCCATTCATTTTTCCCATAAACTACATTTCGTGACTTGGATCAGCACAAAACCGGTTAAAGCATCAGTACAAAAGGTGAATAAACGAATTGTGTTCGAAAATATCTAGTTCTTTGATAGAGAGTTGAGCTTACAAGACTGGACATAAAAAATGTGGGGCTGAAGTTAACTACAACTTCCAAGGTGCATTTCAGTGAGAAAGAGACATATGGTGCTAATGGCCAATGAAAGCTAAAGATTAGATTGTTGAGAAAACTGATTTCACAATCTACACCCATGGCCTCTTCTCCATAGCAACGTCAGTTGAGGTTCATGGGTACTGTAGTATTCAGACAAAACATGACAAAGCTGTAATAACGGAAACTTTCACAGTATAAACATATAGAATCATTACATTATCTGGGAGAGTCCTGAATTTGTTGGTATGTTGGTATAAAGAATGGGGAGATACACTTCCAGACCACTTCCCAACCCTACTGAAAAGCATTGATTGAACCCTTTACAGACTGCCTTATTAAATGTGTATCTAAATTTCTATCTGTCTACAAAATTGTAGAGCAATGATTTCAGAGATGAATGTCTAAAATGTTTATCGGTCAACGTCTGTGCTGAACTGTGGAAAAATGGAAGAAGAGAAAGCAATCGTTGCTTATTAGCTGTGTGTCACCATCCACTTGTATTTAACCTTCTCTGTAAGAGTTTAAACTGCTCCACAATAGAAGCATGGCTTACACACCGAGCCAGCAATCAATGGAACAATTATGTCTTTTGGAAAAACTGTCAAATTATTGTCCTGTTAGCAGTCAAGCTAACGAGCTTGTTAAAAGATAGTTGGGCTTGTTAGCTTGGAGAGCAAATTTTCCCTCTTTAATAAAACTTTCTTGAATGAAATGGTGTACAACTTTGATGTGACCAAGCCTTTAGTCATTATTAAAATTTTGAATTCAAGCCATATTGTGCCTGGTTGAAAGAATGATCTACACACTTGTGATTACAGAAGCACAGTCTGTTTAAATAGATACTGTATGGTGGTCTAGTCAAACAGCTAACTGTGCAGAATATCCCATTTGTCTGACTGGCAGTAGAATTATTGGTCACATGGTCACACACACACACAAACACAATTTTTCTTTCTCTTCTTTTACTACAGCGTGACTTTTGAACACACCCAACTCTCTGGCTGGTAATATTGTTGCCAGGCAACCATCTGCCGTTGCTAAGCGATCCATTATTGAGAATACATATTAGAATATAACCCTATTCGCCTGCTGGCATATGCCTCTGTATGTGTGTGTGTGTGTGTGCGTGCGTGCTGTTTAAAGACTACAGGACAGCAATAACCAAAAGGTGATTCAGTTAGAAAGGCAAAGAGCTTCCATGGAACACAGAGCAAAGCAGATCCAATGTGACTCTTACAGGAAAAGCTTTTACACACCACTAACTACATCTTCAATTTAGCAATAGAAGCACTCAGAAAATGTACGGACGGGCCTGTCAAGTTGATCGAATCCCCAACTTAAACTCTGGCTCAAACCTTTTCATTCAGTCAAAAAACAGTTTCAATTAGACAGTACATTGCACAGAAACACACACACAGACACAAATGGAATTTTAATGTGAAAGTATTTTTCTGTAAGTGATGCTCTATGCTGCTCTATCCCCACACTTCCCTGTTAGATTATGAAGCTGATTTAATTTGAGAAGAAATGTGCGCCTGTGTGTGTGCGCTGAATGAAATGATCAGAGTCAGAGCAGCGAACAGATGGCAGATTAAAATAGTACAGTCATTTCCTTGTTACTCATTCACACACTGAGATGTCAACACACACACACACACACACACACACACACACACACACACACACACATACTTTTATTTATTTGCTCTTGAGAACGGAACAATAACACAAACTGTCAACTGGGTATTTTGTCAAGTTTCCAATAGCATCATTTTGTCCTAGTTTAATAGAGTTTTTTGCACAGGATATTTATAATGGTGCTGCAATGTTGTTTGTCTGGCAACACCTAAGAGACAGTCCTAAAGGTTGTCAAAGTTGTTTTTTCCCCCTGTGTCAGGTGAGGAACACTTGATTATATTATTTGAATAAATGCAAATTGGTTGACAAGTTTGATATAAAATAGTATATTCTCTGAAATAAAACCTTTTGAATTTTGATTTGGTGCGTTATTTTAAAGTTTTATTTATTGATGTATTATAGAGCTGATTAAGGCTCCTCTGCTCAGCAATGAGCCAATTTTTCCCAGTAGTCACTAGCAGTACTGCAGAGAAAAATACCCCTGCAGCCCAAAAAGCATTTTCCCCATAGACCACCACTCGCCTCATAGAGACGTCAGTAAACAGTTAACAGGACACCTGGAACTGCAGACAAGGTCAATAAGGACTCTTTTTATTATGAATTTTTGATCCATGGAGATTTTGTATGTATAAAACTTTCCTCAAGTCAAGAAAGGTGATTTAAAAATACATGCCGAGCAGGAACTCGCAGGTGGGGCCGGCAGGGGTAACACTACTGCGCACAACGTAGAATCAAACCCAGAAGCTAGAAACTTTTTGTTGGCGTATGCACCAGCCGAGCAATTATTATAGGACTGAATGGGTGCAATTTTTGGTACGGGATCCAGCTCTTCTAATATATCCACTGTTTTATTTGGTGTGTTGGCCAAAAGGCACATTTGGCGCATTAGCTGAAAATTCCTTTTACAGAGTTAGCTAAAGGTTACATTTGGTGCATTACTGAAAGTTACTTTTAGAGAGTTATCTAAAGGTTACGTTTGGTGTGTTAGCTAAAGGTTACATTTACAGATTTTAAACACTGAGGCATGACAAAAAAAGGTTTATACAAGTTTGAACATCCTCACAGATGAAAAATAGTAAACAGGAACTGTAGATGCTTTACTTATATGATTAAAAAAAATAACCTGTAACGAGCTGCAGATGACTCCTCTTAACTGTGGCTTTAAAAAGTCCTTTCTTGAGACACATCCTAAATTTGGATTAATTAGCTCTTCACTACGGAGTCATGGATTAAGTTAAAGAAGATGGCAAATCCAGTTGTCTTTAAGAAGATCATAAAGACGGTCAAATCTAGATTACCAGAGAGTTTGTGTGTGTGTGTGTGTGTGTGTGTGTGTGTGTGTGTGTGTTTGTTTGTTTGTTTGTTTGTTTGTTTGTGTGAATGTGTACTTGCCTAAATTACATTGTGAGGACAATCACGTGGTCGCACAGTCATGTTATGGGTACTGTTCTCTATTTGGAGATTAAAAAAAGGTTTCTTGCTGGGTAAACGATTACATTTTAGCGTTAAGACTTGATTTTGATATGGTTAGGGTATGTTTGGGGTTAGGGATGTGTTGGTTATGGTTAAGGTGAGGTTAAATCTCCACAGTTATTATTGTTAGTCATGAAAGACAAAAACAAAAGTCTTTATCTATGTGTGTATACAGACTCTATGTGTACAATCATATTCCTTGCTCTGTTTTTTTTTCATTAAATCTGAATCTATTTTTTAAATATAAAAATGTACACATATTCCACATCTCTCCAGACCTGATCTAAGCCCCTAAATACAGCTCAAAAAGAGAATAGAGAAGAGATGAAAATATAATTCCAAACTTCACCTCTCTGTCTCTCGGTCTCTCTCTCTCTAATTAAGTCAATTACTCACAGGCAGAGTCGCCCATCAGAGCAGAAAATTACTATTCTACTACATACACACACACAAATTACTGAGAGAAATGTTGAGGAAAAAAATCTCTTTGTGTCTGTGCGACTGTGAGAAAGGGAGTGAGTAAAGATACAGAGTGGCCGGCATGTGTTTGTGCATATTCAAAGAGTGTGACCTGAGTATGAATCTGTATGTGCTGTATATCAGGGTTAAGACGGTCATTGAAAACACACCAGGTGTTCACATTTAAAGCAGCATTAAATGACACATGACCTCTGTCGCCCTCTGTTGACCACCATTAATTACAGCAACATCTTTATTACGCTCCTGATCAAAACACCCGATTTCCTGATCAAATGAGGCACTACTGTCAGTAAACTGTACTTCATATCTGTGTTCAAACTAATTGTTGAACAAATACATTGCGTCAACAATCATTTAACAAAGCAAATATTCCTCCCTGGTAAAACCTGCCTCAACAGCATATATTAAAACCTGGGAAAACAAAACCACAAGTATCTGCATGGCTTGTCTAGGAATAAGCTTAATCCCTGTCTGAGAAACCGCCCCACAAAAGCTCCTAGTTGCAGCAGCTAGATGTCATCTAGTTCCTAAGATATGACTTGCAAACAGCAGTGGCTAGCTTAGCCTCGCATGTGTGCCCAATGTGTGTCAGTGTGCTAATCCCTGATGACAAGCGAGCAGGAATGATGGGATTGAGTCTAAAAACCAAGGCTACATCCAGACACACACATAAATACACACACACATGCATGAGTGAACAGCAACACATACATTAAAATGACAGCACACGTGTCCAGAAAAGAATTGTTTTGAATGTAAATGCACAGACGACAAATTAGACAGTGGCTGGCAAAATAGAGCAAGACTCCTTTGTGTCTGCCTGAGAGAGACAGAATGACATAAAACCGAAATAAATCATATAAAACTATATAACTATAAATGTGGACTTTCATTCTATATTTTAAATTGATTCAGAATTTTTGAATCACACTTGGGTTGTTTTTAAATGTATATAAATACAAAATTAATTATTTTCTAATAATAATCAATACATTTTTTTTTAGTAAGTTAATTTAAAACATCTACTCAGTTTTCTATGTATGTTGTTTTCAGTTGTTTTTAAATGTATATAATGCAAACATTTTTGCTGAACAAGCTTACATATCTAATAGTTAGCATAGCTTATTTTGTGGCCATTTGTGGTCAATGGAACAAGCTGTAATCACTACATTAAGCATATAAAGTTTTTTTATCATTTACTTGAAATCATGTTTTTGTCCACTTAAAGTCCAACATTCACTCCTTTTTGAATCTGTGGCTGTAAAAATGGAGCAAAACTCCTTTGTGTCTGGCTGAGAGAGCAAATGACATACAAACTAAATATATCATATAAAACTATAAATGATGACTTTCATTCTATATTCTTAAATTTCATTAAAACATTTTGAACCAGACTCGAGTTGTTTTTAAATGTATATACATACAAAATAAATTATTTTCTAAAACTAATCAATACAATTTTGTTAAACTAGCAAATCTTACATAGCTAACAGATAACATAGCTCTTTTTAGCCACTTCTGGAAAAAGCTGTAAGCACAACATTTTAGACACATACTGTAAAGCATGTTATGTTTTTATCATTTGAAATCATGTTTTTGTCCACTTTAATTCCAACATTCACTGTCTTTTTCAGTGTGCTGTGGTCTCAACAAACTTCTGTGAAAAATATCTAGCTCTTTAATTGCTAAATGCTCCACCATGTTTACCGGCTAGCCGCTAACTTTAGCTGTCGCTGTTTGGTATTGGGCAGGTAGTGTCCAGTGGGTTCATCAGAGCTTAGTCTGTTTAACTAACTTTTTAAACCACCTAAAAGATACTTCAAGGGACTGCAGAGATGATTCTTTGTGGGTTTGTCATTAGCACCGACATCTTTCTCATTAAACATACTCAATTAATCCATTGTTAATAGAAAAATATGAATGAGTGCACCTTTAAAAATGAAAAAAGAAACATGCTAATCTCAATTTTAGGTAAGTTTCAAGTCTGTCATATGAAGCGCAGAATGCTAGTGTAAAAGAAGACCACAAGTACGTATGATTTATGACCACAAACACAGACAACAGTCAACTGATAAGGAATCACAGAAAATGAATGAGAGTTGTGGAAAATGAAGAAACTGGTCTGAGTCACACGTTGGAGTCTGCAGCCAGTAAATATGACTCAGCGCTGACGTGGTGACTAGCTCATTCATGAGAGTGTCCATGTGTGTGTGAAAGAGAGAAAGAGGGACATGCAAACACCACACTTATCTCTCTATATCCTTCACACACACACACACTGACATATACACCATCTGTCGGCAGTTACTGCTCCCTCTGACCTCTAACTTTTTTTTTTGTATTGAACACACAAACAGAAGATATTTGCTGAAATTTAATAACAACAGAGAAGATACAGAGCAGGAGGTTGGGCTAACTCCTGTTGATGCTAACGCAAACTTTACATCATCAATTAAACTACATAGTATTTATTTTACATTCTCTGACAGCTGCTCCTAAAACAAAGTATTACCATATAGTTCACACACCTGTCAAGTAAAACACAAAGTTTAGGGACAGCAGGCATGTTGGAAGTTGACTTGACTATAATCTATAGAGTGACTGGATATTTTTGTGAATAAGACATGTCATCAGTCAAATGTTAGCTACCATGCCTTGGTGCACATTCACAGATTGAAAAGTGGCCCCATTTTATTTACGCAACATTACACACTCATAGACAGCACAGATGCACGACCCAATTACTGCCCATCACTGGTTTAATATTACCATCTGACATGCCATATATAAAGGATATAGTTGTTATTATATGCAAAATTCTCTATACATCTATTTAAATAAATTGAAGCAGTAAATCGGTGACTTCAAAAAACTTACATCACTACGTATATCCTCTTCACTGCAATTCACATGCAAACGTATGATTTGACTATTCCAATAGTAAAATTATGGAGGCCATAGTTCAGTGATGAGTCAATGTAAACATTTTGGTTTGATAATTAACTAAACCAGATCATTAACTAACCAGATCTTTTTAAAAGGAGCACAACGTTTTAATGAATTTTTGTCAACACCAAAAAAAAGTAGATACTGACCACTGTAATGTCACAATTTAAACTGAGACAAATATGTAGGTGAAGGAAAAAAGGACATTGTTTAATATGTAAATTCAATTAAGTCAGCGTTCCAACCATCCCTTGGCGAAACATACAATTATTTTTGAATGAATAAAAAAAGTTTAGATAAACTGGGCATGGAAAAATACCCAAATTGGCAAGTTTTACTTTTCTGTCTCTTTAAAACTGGGGATGGAAGGTCTGCTTGGCCTTATGATCTTCTAAAAACCAGACTACAGTTATGATTCAGACCTCAACTATCTGACTTTTGCCGCATGGTCAGTTGTAGCTTCTCCGTAATATTTCTGTCCGAGCAAGTCATGTGCTTGTTTTTGAACTTGTGCTGTGAATAATGGTGATGTATGCTTGTGCTGGTAGCATTCAGAGATCAGGATACAATGTGGCGTATTGTATAAATTGCATGAACCATATATACACACATGTGTCTGTGAATTATTAGTCATGTTTCTTGATTCGTCACAAAGTCTCCTCTGTACCTCTCCTCTCAGCTAATGATCTAATCTGACCACTTTTGGCCTGACTTTCCTATTTATTTGTGAATGTAGATGTATCATTATATCAAACACCACACTCCCCCTTCTTCATATGGCAGTGTCCTACATAGAAGTCCTGGCAAATCCTTTATGAGCAAACAATTACACATGTTCTGTTTGGACAAATGAGTGCTAACTGTATGGTAAACAAACCTTTACTCTTTTTTAAAATTTATAAATCCCTAACCAAAACTCATTTATTAAGAATGTATTTAACATTTATTAAACGATTACTACCATTTATAGATGCATCATTACCAATTAAAAAGATAATGGCTAAAAGGGATTCTTCACAACCCAGAATTTGTTTTTATTAGTTGCAAATAACTGCATTGGTAAATGATTAAAACCATTAGTTACAGATTACAGTCACTTTAGAAATAATGTATAAGGCTGGCTTATTAGAAAATCACCAAATCCCCAGGAAAGGGGGTTAGCAAAAGACTAGCAAGTGTATGATGGGCAATGCAGTTCTAGGATCTGAATTTATCTCTCACCACTCTTGTTTAAGGTGAAAAATCTGCACTTCCTGTAGTATAAGGCAATATATAGCTCATTTGAAGGAGAAATTAGAGTTGGGTGTTTCAATTAATGGGATGACCATCAAGCGTGAGTCTGGGAGGCTCTGGTTTATTTAGGAGAAATCAGGTTCTTCACTGTCAAAGTCTGAACTTCACAAGACAGGTTTGTGGAAGCGTGTCATGGGTTGAACATAAGAGATTTCTATGCTGGTACTCAACAGGCTGGAAAGGGTTACAAAACTATTTCAAAAGAGTTTGGAATCCACCAGTCAACTATCAGGCAGACTGTGTAGAAATGGAAAACATCCATTACTAGTATTACCCTCCCCAGGAGGGGTTGGACAACAAAGATCACACAAAGAGCAATGTGTGTAATAGTCTGGGAGGTCAAAAGGGACTCCAGGCTAACATCTAGGAAACTAAAGGCCTTTATTGAAGTGGTTAGAGTCAATGTTCATGAGTCCACCAGGAAGAGAACATTGAACGTCAATGGTGCGTGTAACAGAGTTGCAAAGAGAAAGCCACTACTTTCCAAAAAGAACATCGCTGCCATCTACGGTTTGCTCAAGACCATGCGGAAAAGCCAGAAGGCGACTGGAAAAATGTTCTGTGGATGGATGGAACCAAAATCAAACTTTTCGGTTTGAATGAGAAGGTTTTTGTTTGGCAATGAGCAAACACTGCATTCCAACATAAGAACCTCATCCCATCTGTGAAACATGGTGGCGATAGTATCATGGTTCGGGCCTTCTTTGCTGCGTCTGGACCAGGACGGCTTGCAATCATTAATGGAGCTATGAGTTCTGAGTTATACCAGGAAATTCAGAAACATCAAAACAGAAAGTGCGTCATGAAAAAAGACGACAACAAACACACAAGATGTTCTATCAAAGGATTTTTTAGAACAAAAGAAAGTTCGTGTTTTGGAATAGCTAAGTCAGAGTCCTGACCTCAATTCTACAGAAATACTGTGGAAGGACATGAAGAAGGGAGTTCATGCCAAGAAGCCCAAAATCTGTTCTGTAAGTAGGAATGGGACAAAACTCTTCCAAGCTGATGTGCACGGCTAATAAACACACCAAAATGTTTTGTTGAAGTTACTGCTGTGAACAAGCAGCACTCTACTGTATATGTGGTTCTTGAGAAATAATAGCAAATCGAATACCTTTGGTTCTGGAACTAAACATCATTTTGGGCTATGGGGATTGTGATGGAGTATTCTGATGTTTTACAGACCAAGTGATTAATGAATATAAAGGGCAGATTAATCAATTATGAAAATAATCCTTAGCTGCAGTGATGATGCCATGAGACTGTACAGTAAATGAAGGAAAATAAAAAGGTGAAAACAAGTCAAAGGGTTAAGAACAAATCAAAATAACTGCTTTCATTGGTTCTGATATCCAATGGTCAACATTTATTAAAAAAAAAAAAATTAATGACCTAGTCTACAGCTGTGAGTATAATCTACAGTACTAACATGAAGAGAAACATAGTTTGTGAATGCAAATGAACAGTTCTCGAATTGTTGTTTAACCTGCACAACATGCAAATTCAATTCAAATGATTCTACCTGTTTCCCAGATAACATCTATGTGTGTGTGTGTGTGTTGGCGCAGCACAGCAGTCATTCTTTTCTCCAGCAAAACTTGTTCCTCATGGGGGTTCTCTGAGGATTCAAGGAATGCTGGGATATGTTGTCCGCCTTGCTTCTCCTTGTGTAGGTCAATCAGGCTTCTGCACTGACAGACTGCCCACTTTCCCTCAACACTTCAGAGGGATTTCCCCTTTTATCAACCACACAAAGAGTTGCCGCTTGCTATGAGCAGAGGAAGTCGCTGGTATCATTCACACAGCTTATCCACAAACACAAATTAAACCCAGAGCACACATACAGGAGTGGTTTGTCTGTCTGGGCTTGGCTGTGTGTGTGTGTGAGTGTGTGTGTGTGTGTGTGTGTGTGTGAGTGTGTGAGTGTGTGTGTGTGTGTGTGTGTGTGTATGTGTGTGTTCACTATTAGTAATAGCAAAGTGCAGAAACCCATACCTTCAGTTGAACCAACACAGACTAACACAAACATGCACACACACTCTACCTCTACTCTATCTCTCTCCCCCAGAGAAGCCAATCCTGACTTCCTGCAATTGCTCAGGACTCCCTCAGCTTGCCCACATGCAGGAAGTGTGTGTGTGTGTGTGTGTGTGTGTGTGTGTGTGTGTGTGTGTGTGTTTGCAGCTTAAAAAAAAACACCTTCCTTTAAGATAAACAAAGGCCCAACTGATATGCTCACCTATCTTCATACAGTCAACTTTTTTCACTTTTACACTCTTTCCACGAATCTTAAGTTTCTTGAGGTGTCTTTACGCTGGCGGCCCCAAGTGGCTGCAAGTGGAAACTTGACAGAAAAACTATTGACAGCAAAATAAGCTAAATGAAACTTTGCGAGTTGAGATTTCTCTAGTACGAAAACTGTTATAAATGTAGGGCTGCTGGTAATGTTTATTTTCTTGATCAATCGATACGCTTGGTCTAGAAAATGTCTGAAAATGGTGAAAATGACGATGATGATCTTTTCCCAAGGCCGACTGTGTCACCAATTGTCGCTTAGTCCCGAAAAACAGTCCATAAACCCAAAGATAATTGGTTTACTGTCATCGAAGACTAAAGATACCATACAGTATTCACATTTGAGAAGCTGAAATCAAAGAATTTGGACATTTTTTCTTTAATATATGGCAATTATCAAAATAGTTCACAATTGATTTAATAGTTGGCAACTAATCAATTAATTGAGTAATTGTTGAAGCTCTATATACATGTGTTACATTATGTAGGCCTATTATATTATGTTGGATTTAATCTAAAAACACACATGGACAACAGATGCACACACACCCATCTTTGTACTACATTGCATGTCTGCATATACAGACACGTCAGCGCGTATGGCGGCTGCATCCACTGTGCCAACATACCATGCCAGGCACCTGTTGGGTGTTGTGGGATCGTGTGTGGCCCCCTGTTCTCTCATCTACTAACTGAGAGTAAAAGTTCACTATACAATTTAGGCTGTCCAGTGAAAGAACAGACACACATGCACACTGTGTTCTAGTGCCTGACCCAGCTGAGTGGGCTGCCAGGTAAATATAATCATATACATTATGTATAGGTATGAAATATATCATTGGAGAACATTGTACCGGAGTTTCTATTTCTAATGTCGTTCTACAATTTTAATGTAAGTCAGTTCTTCAACTATGTGTATAAACCCACAGTCGGTTTCAGACCCTTTATGGATGCTACTGTGATATGTACATCCATTGGTTGAAAAGCTCCGATATGCCCCTTATACAAGTGTCTCTTTACAGTACTTACTGTACACTGTGTGTCACCTGGACATTTTCCCACATGTTTTTTAACCCCTTACAATCACATGCCTCCTTAACTATAAAGTGAGTGATCTTCTCTCAGTGTGATTCAGGTTCAGATTCTTTAAGCCCAAACCAAGCTCCAGCCAAAACATAAATATGAGGATAATATCTCCCATATGTTTTTGTTGGAGGACTCAGAAACAATGAGCAGAGCCTGCCAGTGTGTGTTGTGTGTGGAAGGTTAAGTCAGGTAATTCCTACATAATAGAGTTCTAGAACTATTTGTGGTGGTGCATCTCATGAGGATTTTGGTGGGCTAGCCTGAGTCAAAAGTCTGAGATGTTTCATTCCCCCATAATGGGTACAGTTGGCCATTCTGCTGATTTAGCATGATGAGTAAGGCCAGGAAGACCACGAGAGAGAACTATCTGAATAGTTACTTTAGTTATTTAAAACAAAAGATGAACAGGAACAGGAATACAGATGGTGTTTGGTACCATTTTGAATCCAGTAATGAATGCACCGATTGAATCAGAAACCTTTTGAATCATTCATGGAATCTTATTAGCTTTACCTTTCAACTACTACTCAAAGATGTCCAATCACATTTTGTCGGTTGAGATACTCTACACTTTTAGTGGCAGCCAAATTTATGTGAGCAACCTTTACCTATGACCTGAAAATGCGATGAAATGTTAATTGTATGCATCTGACACATTCATTTAACAGCTGTAGCCTACTGTACTGCATGGTACTACATGCTGGTACGCATCAAAGTTTAAAGCGATGTGACGTCACCACTGAATATAGACACCAGCTGCAGAGAGCATATTAACCAGATAAGAGACATTTTTTTAATTTTATTTTAGTTATGCTAAGGTTAATTCGGCTACAACAATCTGTCTATCTATCATCGGTCATCTATGACGACCCCTAGCTTCCAGCTTCCTAATCAAGAATAAGTGACTCTGCAGAAAGCTAATAGATTTGATAGAATTGTCTTGTTTTCAACATCTAGAGGAATGTATGAAGTTGAAGTTAGCACAGTTAGGTTAACATTAGGCTGGTACCTCCGCATTTCTGTATGTAGTGAAGCATAATATTTCCATTTTATCACCGCCACTCTGGGAGCATCCTTATTGGGTGAATTACGCTCCTGGCATGGCAGCTGGACTGCTTAGGACTGCAAACTGCTGAAGGACAGCTTCAAGAATTATTGACACACACACACACACACACACACACACACACACACACAACTCCATCATAGGTACATTAGCCACTGCAATATGGAAAGCTGAAAAGCTGATCAAGGACAGTCAGGCAGCCTACACACTAGTCTCACTCTCGCCATCTGGAAAATAATACCGGAGCATTAAATCATACGCTGCCCATTTCCAAGACAGCTTCTTCCCACAGGAAGTCAGAGTGATGAACAGTGCACACACACACACACACACACACAGGGTTACTGCATGCTAAGCTATGTATTTTCTTTTATTAGATACCACACTATTTTTTGATACACCTATCATTTATTGCTATTGTTGATAACACACGCCCCATATTAAGATGGGAGTGAATCAGCCAGACAGTTTGGGGAAAATGTATTTAAGGACACATTTAATTTGACAGGTATTAAATGTCGGGTT